>NW_025967073.1:0-25000 GCF_021869965.1 Rhincodon typus | reverse complement strand
ACAGTTTAATTATTCAGCTTCAACAAAGGGATATTGAACAGCTTCTGAAAACGTAAATGTACATTTTTGGGTTTGCCTGCATAAATATACTGAATGTGCCATTTTCACTATCCTCATAATTAACGAGAGGAAAATTCTATGTACAAACCACTGACAATTCAGAATAGCACAAGTCCATAGGAGCCTGAACTTTGCTTCTGATCAGTTCATAAATGGATGCTATTAATGGCTGTTAAAGATGCTAAAGTTATGCAGCTGACATTCGGTCCTTTCCAGTGATTTAATAATAAAGCTTTCATATGTTCTTCGAATAATTATGCATGGCAAGTGACTGAAGCAACTGTCACTGTTTATCTTGTAGTCAGTGTTTGATTGACCTGAAATTTGCAATATTAATTGCTATCTTCAGAACATCTGATATAAAAGTATTCTCTGCTTCACAGTACATGCTATAAGGATGAATTAAGTAGGCCCGCCCGCAATATTTATTGCAATGTCTCTAAGACTTGAAACAGTGAATCTTTTGTGCTTTTTTCTAAATTCATTCTCAGAATATTAGCATCTTTACAAAGGTTAACACTTATTGCCCATCTCTAGTTAGCCCTGAAAAGGTGATGTTGTGCATTTCTGTTGTGCCACTGTAATCCACGTGGTAAGCATCCTTCCGCAGTGCTATTAGGAGATTTTAGCATTTTAACACAATGATGAAAGAGCAATAATGTAGGTCCAAGTTGGGATTGTGTGTAACCTACAGGTGATAATGTTTCAATGTCCTTATAGGTGCTGGAGGTAAAAGGGTGAATCGATGAGTGGGATAAGAAAGCCTAATATTCCCATCAGATGTGATGAACAAGAAAGCCAATGAAGGAGACAGATGATGGTCACTGCTCAAAAAGAAGTAAAATGGCATTCTTGACTGTCCCTTCAGAGAATGTCACAGTAATTGGGTGTAATGAGGATTTTCTAAGAAGGATTCATGTTGGGATGTGGACAAAAGAGTAGAACAGAAGAGTGGTGGTTTATTGGTGTTGGAGATTTTCTTGTAAAGCACTGAAAGTGGGTGAAATCAATTATGGCATGTTTGAATGGCAGAAAGTATGAACACAGCAGAGAGACCAAGAAAGATATAAAGCCAAATGTTATTGGGCTTGTGTCAAGGGCAGCAACTAGAATTTGCTTGCAATGGACACAGTGGATTCAGGATATATAGACATGATGGTAAATAGGAGGTACAGTCCTAGTTATAAACAAACAATAAGGAAGAGACTATATGAGAGTTCAAATTACTGTTTTTGGTTGGTTGGATGAAGCTGCATTGTAGATGGAGTGGAATTAGCTTGAAGCATCAATACAGATACAGAGATGGAGTGAAAGCGGGATCTTTTCAAAATGCAGAAAAGGCAATGAGTACGTTCCCTGGAACATGTCCTGTGGAAGCAAATGGCTGAAGGGAAGTGAAGAACTACCTTATGAACTGGCAGAGGTTGATCCAGTATGTAGCAGAAGTAGCTTCAAGAGATATTATGTCTCAACACATCCAATACAACAGCAGAGAATTAAAGAGCAATGGGAGTGAAACTAAAAGATTACCAAAGATGAGTAAGATCAACACAGCTGACGTTTTTACAACAGAGAGCATTATGGGAAAGTTTTACTTAAATGTCCCAAATTAAGAAGGGTTTTTGGTAAGAGTAAATACAAAGAAATTGGCAAGAGGATCAGTAACCAAAAAATACTGATGAAGATAATTGGCAGAAGAACTAGATGGTAAATGAGGAGATTTATTTCTGTAATGAGGAGTTATGATCTGGGTTCAACTATCTGAAAGAAGTGGAAACAGATTCAGTAGTGACTTTCAAGGCAATATTTTTGGAAAGAGAAAAATTTGTAGAACTACAGGGAAAAGCGTGCCAGTAACACTAATCTCTTGTAAAGAGCAACCACAGACATGAAAGACCAGGTGGTGACTTCTTATAGAAGCTGCATGCTTCTATGAGGGAGTAAGTTAGAGGAAAAACTATGGGAAAGTGAGGCGCATGTAAGATTGGAGCATTGTGGGAGCTTGAGGAATTGGTGCAACCTATTCAGTTGAAGCATGAGAAGAGTTCTGAAGGACTAGTGGAGACAATGTTCATAGGATACCAATGAAAAAATAATAAAGACCATTCAGCACTAAGGAGCAAAGTCAGGAGCGGAATGAGAACCTGAAGCGCAGACAGTCATTTGGTTACTAACTTGTTCAGGCGGCTGATTTTTGTTGAGTAGAAGGAGTAAAGCAATATGAGGATGGGGAATTTTACAACAAATCATTCATCATTGCTGAAAATACACAATTCATGTCATTTGCTGAACACATCTGCTATCTGTGATAGATCATATTCAGTGAACCAAGCAAAATGATTAAAGCAATAATTATTATTTAATTTTACATCTGTGAATGATTTCTGTACTGCTTATTAAATCACTAGCACAGTGGTGTTCTAAAGTGGATATATGATGTGCTATTAGATTCTAAACAGCAGAAATGTTATTTGCATCTAGTATTATGAAGTATTCAGTGGAATTCGAAATGTCACTGCCCGCTCAATGCAAATAAGATAACGTCTGAAAGAAAGACTACGGATGGAATCTTCCCAGTCCATGATTGATGTGGGCATTGGTGATTCAGCTGAAAAAATAGATTGACAGAAATTAGATTTTTAACATCGAAGAAGAAGTTCACTTCTCTAACACAAGCTTTGAATGGCAAGACAAAAATCACACTAATGAGTAACAAGAAGCTTGAATGTTCTAACATTCCATTGTTAACTAATCGTGCCTCTATTCTCCCACCTAAACTATTTGACAATTCCAGAAATGAAAGTCAGAGCAGTTACCTGGTGATGCAAGCTCGTCACTTGTTCTTCCAGATCTCCATTTGGGACAATAGTACCCAATATCTTAGGGCACAGTCCATAAGTAGCAATTGCCAGCATCACAGATATAAAGCTAAATGTATATACTCACCATCCACAGAGGTTGGCATATACCATCCTCTGTGCACCTCATGACACATTGCCAACTCACCTACAATACAGTTCTGCACTTCAGTGCAGTACTTTGAAGCACAGCACCTTTCATCATGATGCTGCTGTCAGGACATTGGCAATACAAACACGCAGCCCATGGATTTGACCAGGGAGTATCTCTGGGATCCTCAGCTGCTCTCTTAGATTCACTTCATGCACTCTGTATCTACTTCAATGCTCACAGTATTTCTGTATTGCTTTGCTATTTAGCACAGACACAAAACCAGGTAGCTTGCTATGGTTGTCAGCAATGATCAGTTAAAAGAGTGAACATGTTACTCGTAGGCACTATGCTATGCCAATCTCAAACCTGCAACATGTACCAACAATGTACACAGTAAATATGCAATGTACATCAACCAAAAGACCATGTCTCAAAGTCTAAGGATAGTGGTCGTCAGTCAGGCCAAGGGAGACCATCTTTGGTCAGGGGGTCTCAGCATAGTAAGTCAGAGATGACATCCAATTTCAGTCCAGAAGCTTCAACATGGTCAATTGACTTCTTGGGGCCATCATGATGTGGGGTCTGTATAGTCCAGGGAGTGAGCCACAATCAATTGTGAGGGCCAGCTAAATGAAAGTCATTGGAGATTGGAAGCAGCATGCTGGGAACCAGAAGGGAAAATAATTGTGAAAGGAGAAACTGTTCATTGGAGGTCATTGGTATCTGCAAGTGGGTGAATCATCAATTCCCCTGGCTTCCAGGAGAGACGACAGCACAATGGTCAGCACAAGTAAGTTGTAGGCCACACAGGGGATTGAGGAAATAGTCATAGTCCCTTAGACAGGGACATGAGATGATGCTAAGGATGTGTAACTTGTTAACTTGGTCCTTAAATAGCAATAGATTTACAAATGTACACTTGTATTTGCAGTGAATTATAAGCTCTGTGCCCTCAGAAGTGTTTTTGTTTGGTTCCCCTCCCACTATGTGCAAGGTGATAGACAACAACTCTCTGTTTTAGAACAGTTGAAAACCTAATATCAAATCGTGATTTTAATCCCCTTCGGTTTACTGAAATCAGATCTCTGTATTTGAAGGTTTAATTGTGTAATGGAAAATAATTTAATGATTTATTTTATGATTATACGGGAATCCTGGTGCTAGCACTGGAGAAGGCTCAAACTTTGCAATCGTCCAACAGGTTTGAGGCTCTTGTGATTTGTGTGGATGAGAGCACTGACTACAGGGTGAATGAGCACAATGATCATGACATGTGGTGCAGGAGGGGTACATTTAACTAGAAGAATTAAAAGGCATATGGTTGTAGTTATTTTGTTGTGGAGAACTTGAGTTTTTCTGGGGGAAAAAAGACATATTGCAGAACATTTTTAGCTTGAAGCCATCAGGACATTTTGCAAGAATACCAATTCAAGGGGAAAAATCAACGTTTATACTATATGAAAGGAAAGTGCTGATTGGTTGGCATATGCACTTTAATCAGGAGAAGTATTGCCATGGCAAATGCACCAAATAATGATAATTGGCAGTTCACCGCTGAACATTGTTTAAATTTTAAAACAAGCAAGTTGACGTTGGTCAGCACATTGCATTAGAAATGAACTAGTGAATGGCTGGCAACTATTTTACTGAGTTGAGACAAGTATGATGTATGTACATGTTCTTTCAGTCTTTGAAGAACAGGTATCTGCATATCAATGTATGTAGCTTCTGGCACATTCATGTGTGCCACATTGCAGACTAAAGTGACAAGTCTAAATTGGTTGCCAGTGTAATTCTTTGTACATTCAGGATTATTCACCAAAAGCTGTCCAACTGCAGAATTGCATCTAATGTTGGACACTATGGCGAGTTTTGCAAATGCAGCCTGGCTTGATTATTGCAGACAACTGAAAGGATATGCCGTTTGATACGACCCTCCCATCTTTGGGACACAAGAATGTTGGTCAGCCCTTTGGTGGGGTGATAAATCGCCTCTTTGAACTGCTGCAATCACCTAAGGTGTAGGGATAGGCACACTGCTTCAACAAGGGAGTTCTAGGATTTTGACCCTGCAAGAGTGTAGGAATGACTGGTTACATGACTCAGCAAGGAACTTGTATATGGTGGTGTTTCCATTCATTTGCTACCTTTATCCTTCTAGATGCAAGAGTTTGTTCCTTTGAAAGGTGCTATCAAAGGAGTCTTGATAAATTACTGTAGTGTATCTTCCAGCTGATCTGTACAGTTGCTGCTGCGCATCACTGGTGTAGGGAATATTTGATGACGGTGGTGAATGTGGTGCCAGTCAAGCAGGCTGCTTTATCCTGAGTGGTATAAAGCTTCTTGATTGTTGTTGGAGCTGCACTCATCCAGGCAAGTGGGGAGTATTCCACCACATTCCTAACTTGACACTTGTAGGTACAGGGCTGGCACTGGTAAGAATGGAGATGAGTCACTCTCTACAGGATTTGTAGCCTCTGGCCTGCTGTTGTAGTCACAATTTGTATATGGCTGGTCCTGTTTAGTTTCTGGTCAAAGGTCCACCCTTTTCCTCAGGTATTGACAGTGGGGGATTCGGCAATGGTAATACCATTGAATGACAAGGGACAATGGCTCGATTCTCTTTTGTTGGAGGTGGTCATTGTCTACCATCTGTGTGGCACGGATATTTTTAGCCAGTATCAGCCCAAGAGCTCTTGCTGCATAAGTACATGGACTACTTCAGTATCTGAGGAGTAGTGAATGGTGCTGAGCGTTGGTGCAATCTTCAGCAAACATCTCCACTTCTGACCTTATGATAGGGGTTGAGGGGAAGATCATTGATGGAGTGGCTTAAAATAGTTAGCCTGGGACACTACCCTGAATAACACAGGAATGAAGACCTAGCACTGATTGATTGATCTTCAACATTCACAAGGATCTTCCTTTGTGCTAGGTATGACTCCAGGTAACTTAATTAAAATAGTTCAAAGATGCTTCAATTACAAATGTAAATGCTTCTGAATGTCAGTGTGATACAGCGCAAAGGAAGAAAGAACCTCGAACGTTTTGGTCACTTGCAAGGGCTGAAGCTCCTGCACTCCTGCCCAATAAGTCCCCTTACCTGCCTTGCTGGCAATCATACCATTGACCACAAATCAGAAGACCCTACACTGTGGGATGCCTCCTCGTACAAAGTGACCAGGTAACTTTTCCAATCCCTGATATGTGCAGTGTCCGTAACCCAGCTCAAGATTACTGAAAGGCAGATTGAGATTACGAAATGGCTACATACAACATTATAAATGGTTAGAAAAGTTGGAACATAAGCAAGATAAAAGAAGATAAATTAAAGGCAAATAGATGTGATTCCTGAGACAGATAATGAGGATCATTTGGACAGTGCACGTGACTAACAAGAAAGTTTTGAAGAAAGCAGTCACTCGAAGACTTTTACAAGATATTCATGGGGAAACAACCACAATTTTTAGGCACATATGTAGAAGAGAGGAACTAGAAAGACTGGTTGTGAATGTAGTGGTGGAACTAGAGTGAGACTAAGGAGAATTATATACAGCCAGCTTGACAAGTAGAACAAATTCAAAATTTGAGAACAGCATCGAGGTGTTGACTGCTATGAAGGACCACGAAAGTTGGAGAACTTTGATCCGCAATGCTGTATAACATAACACCTAGAGAAAAAGTTGGCATCACAGAATAATGCCAGCATATCAAGTAAAGAAGCTTTGCTCATTGCTCTTTTTCTCGTTTCTCCATTTTTCTGTCCTGCCTGCTTCTGAATATAATTCTCAGCAACGTACCAGTTGATGCCAAATCAATTATTTTTAAAATTTGAATTGACAGATGTTTCTTAATCAACAGTATTAACAAACATTTTGAGGCCAAAGTGGGTATATATGGCCTTAGATTATGATGACCCATGACCTCATTGAGTCGTGGTACATGCTCAAAGGGTGAAATCACTTACTTTTGTTCTGATGCTCTTATGAAATGCTGCTAATGTCATTTTTGTTCTGTGAAGACCTAGAAGCATTGACAGTTTTATTTAGTGTGTTCACGTTTGCATTTCTATGGTGTTTTACTGTCTCTCAATGTTTTAGAAATCCAACAGAATACTGCAATAGAAGAAAAACTTGGTCTACATTCAGTTTGCTTGGAGAAATAATTAGCCTGTTGTCATAGCTATCTACTTGAATGAATGTGAATGTAAGACTATCAAACTCATGACATTTTGAAAATGCATTTCTGTGAAATGTGTACTTACAGAAGTGGGCTAAAAGACATAATTAAGAGCAGTTATGAACAAGAATCTGGTAGCTTTTTAAGATGTAAAAATATTCTGTATGTCTTTGCAATTCCAAAGCATATCCTATTTACACATCATCTCTATACTGTGGGGATATTTTAAAATACTGACAATTTAGAAATATTGATTTATATCTAGTGTACTGTACAGAAATCTTATTGTGCAAAATAATGATTTTCTGGCTATGTGCCCCTTTCAAGAAGTAGTCCAGAGGTGTGTTGCTTCCAATGTAGCAGTTCATTTTGTACAACATAATGTGGAATTGAGGTATTTGTGGGAAATTGAACATCTTGGAACTTACGAAAATGATTTTCTTTTGCTTTAGGGAACTTTTATCACAGATTTAAATCATTAAATAAGAAAAGTGCAGCTTTTAAATTATGTGCATTTGTGAATTAAAATTACTACTGCTATGATACAGTAAGGAATTGAGAGTTCATCTGAGAAATCACTACTACTTCTGCCTCAATTAGGTACACAGTATTTCACATTTGTAATATTATTGCCATTACTTGAGCAAACTATCAACTAGGCAAGAGTTTATCTTGCTATATGTGTAGAACTAAAAAAATTATTTTATTAACATGCATTCTTAGGAATTTGGTAAAAGAACTGTTCTTTAATTATGTCGGAAAAAAAAGTAGTCTGATGTTCTATAAAGAATATACTTTTGTCAGTGAGTAACAAGAGATTTGCCTAAAATATTCACGATTTAATAAATCAACGACCATGAATATGTTTCACAGTTAAAACAGAAACTGATAAAATGCAAGCATGTCAATCTGTACCTGCAAAACAAAACTAAATTAAAATGTCTGGTGTAGCCTGTTATCAGTCACGATGGTCTATACTAAGCCAACCTATTTGCATTTTGCAGATGTCAATCACCCTTTTTTGCATTTTATGCTTTAATTTTCAACAGATACTATTTTCCTTTCTCAAATAAAAATATTCCATCACAGCAGCATAAATTTTTTAACATGGTAGGAATAATTTTAAGGCTAATTTATATCTAAATAAGGATTTTTTTAATTAGTTGTGGAATCTTAGATGTGTTGAAATTAATGTTACATGTACTTTCTTAAACATTTTTAAAAATTTGCAGAGGCTAAAATACATTTCTGACTTTTATGATTGTAGTTTTTTGAATTCTTCCTCAATCTCTGCTATGAGTCAATGACCAGCTCCTTCATTTTGCTGATGGTGAAGGAGAGATTGCTGTCTTTACACCAGGGTGTTAAGGACGCAATCTCTTTTCGTGAAATTTGATCAAACTGACAGTCAAAAACAATGTAAGATTCAGCTCTTTATTTCTGTTTTATATTCTGCATTGAAATATTATGCAGCTCCATTATGGCATTATAACAGTTCTGTTTAATTAACTGCAATTAGTTCTTGAATTTTTTTCTTAAGTTCTAATACAGATAACTTGAAATGCAGATTTTGAGTTTATAACCTTGTGGGTGATTTCTTATTCAATCTTTCATTGATGTTGATTAACTAGTGTAACAAATGGCTGTGGATGATCTCGTAATTTGAAAGGTAATGTTGGATTGACTGACAGTATTCATAAAGTCAAATGAGACATGAAATGAATCGATTGAGAGAGGCAAGACTGAAACATTTCTAACATTTTCTCTTTCATCGCAGTTATTTGTGCAAAATGCTGTAGATCTGGAAGTTAATGTCTCACTTTAATACTCAATAAAGCTAAAGACCAAGGTAAAATGACTTGCGAGATTAAGCAGAATTAACTCCTGGTAAAATGTTCAAGCCAACAAATTCACTGCAATCAATTGATATGGTTCCTTGTTACAATTCTTAATTATGCATCCTTAAAAAAACTTTGACTTTTGAGATGTTGCTTTTTTGTTTATTTAATTTTTTCCCCCCTCAAAGATTCTGTTTGCTTGGCAGTTCATATTTTTATTCTAATTGGTCATTTATTGCGTAAATTCGTGGACAGTGGGTGCTGATGGTCTATTCTTCCGTGGAGCACATTTGAACCTCATCTTTACCAGCACTGAAGATATTTTTGACATTGATACAATGGTTACCCAATCGAAACAGAATATAACTGTTTATCAGTGATGGAAAGTATGCATGACAGTGTCAGGTCAGATGTGGTAAAAGTCTGCTGTAATACCCTACCTGATCATATGTTCTGCTGGCTCTTGTACCCAAGGTTCCACTTACAAGCTGTAAAGTCTTCAATATTTTACCTGGTAAAGATGGCAACATCTCAGTCTTGCACAATAAGTATGGACAGAAAAGTGCTATCCAAAACTGAGTTATATCCAATTTTAAATCCATATTTGACAATAATCCATATAAATACATTTTGAACAATTACTTTACATATCAAATACTGTACTACAGTATTGCTTCAAACAACACTGTAAAACTGCATCATGATTGCAACCAATCTCAACGAACAGTTTTGGTGCTTAGGTTTATTTTGTGATCAGTTGTGTACATGATGCATGCAGAAACCTAACTTCCTATCCAATATAATTTCAACATCTATGCAAAGCTACCTGACATGAAGTGCACACTCTCTTCTTGAAAAATTACCTCTTGGCTATTCCTGAAGATTTAAGCACATATTGACAGAATGGAGGCTTAAAAACTTCAAGTATGCACAGCAAATTATAATATCATAACAAACACGAGTAGAAACAGAAGTCTTGGGATTTCAAGCTTTCTCTGCCGTTCAACACATTCGTTACTGGTATTTGACATCGACTCCGTTTGTCTGTCCTATCTCTAGATCTCTCGATTCCCATAATAACTAAAAATCTGTTTTGGTCTTTCTTGAATATATTCAATGATGGAGCATCCACAGCTCTCTGGGGCAAAAAATTCTAAAGATTCATTTACTCCTTACCTTGGTCCAAAATGGTCAACCCCTTATTCTGGAGTTATGAACTCCTAGTTCTAGACTCCCCAGCCAAAGGAACCATTGTCCGAGCATCTGTCCTGACAATTGCCTTTATGATGTTTTTAGTTTAGCCCTCAGGATGAGTTGAGCATCACTGGCAAAGCTAGTACTTGTTGCCGATTTGTAACTGCCATTGAGATGTTGGTGATTAGCTGGCGTCTTAAACCGGTGCAGCCCACCAATGCAGTGTACTCAAAATGTTATTAGAAATGGAGTTGCAGGATTTTGACTTAGTGGTAATAAAGGAATAGCAATATATTTCCAAGTCAAGATTGGGTGTGAATTGAAGGGGAACTTGCAGGTGGTGTACATCATCTGTCCTTGTGCAAGCTCGTTGAGGCTGCTTGTACATTTGAACATAACAAATCAGGAGTAAGTAGTTCAGTCCCTCAAGCCTAATTTACTGTTCAATAAGACCGTGGCTGATCTGATTGTGACCTCTCAGCCATATTCTTTCCTACCCCTGACAACATAACCCCTTTACTTAACAACTACCAATCTACCAGTGCCTTAAAAATGTTCAAGAACTCTAGTTCCATCCCCTAGTTTTAACTTACTTCTGGGACTGGGCATCATTTGCTGATCCAGCACTTATTACCCATCACTAGATTCCCTTGAGAAAGTGGTTGTGAGCCTTCTTGAACTGCTGCAGTCCATGTGCTGTAAGGCAGACCCACAATGACATTAAGTAGGCAACTCCAGGGTTTTGACACAGTCACCGGGAATGGTGATAAATTTCCAAGTCAGGACGCTGAGTGGCTGAATTGCTTAGTCCTGCTCCTAGTTCTTATAACTCTAGGAATAGTGGAGCTTGATTTCCAGAGCACTACTCCAGTGAGTTTTTAGCAATATTACCCACAGTATTACTCTAGGAGCCCTAATTTTGTGCAGTAACTTCATACGTGGTGTCTTGCTGAATACATTTTAAAAACCGAATCCATTTACCTACTTGTTTTCTTTTACCTACCTGCTAGTTACAACCTTAAAAAGTTCTGCGTTGTACAGTACACTTTCAGTAACTGAGCTTCTGAGATATGAATACAGATTCTCAGTCCCAGCCTCCAACTAAAACATTCCAAAAGCTGTTGTCTCAAATCTCAGTGTCTTTATTAGACATGCGTTGAGCACTGTTTTCAGATGCTGGGAGGATCTGCTCGTATCAATTTGTGTATGTTCAAGCCACTTGACGATCTAGATGCCAAGTTAATTTTTATAGATCAAGTTTTGATGATCACAATGTAGATCTTCATGAAAGAAGTTGTCACAACAAAGCAAGCCTGCCAAGTCAGGCAGCCCATTCTTCGTTTTTAGCCCCAAAGCCATTTCCCAGCTTCATCCTGGACATTTCTATACTTGAAGACCTATGTCTCTCACCTTTTTGGATCTGGAACATAACAAGATAAATGTCTTTTTTTCCTCCAGGCATTGCATATGATTTGGAACAAACCACTGATGTAAGAAATAGACTAAAAATACCTTTAGTATTCACACTTGAGTTTTCATTCATTAATTTTGAACTGAGTTTGATTATAAATAAATTGCCATTTTTGACGTAGTTTTACATTTTTGGCTTTATTATTGAATGCTATTAGGACTGTCTGAATGCAGTCATTTCCTTGCTATGCTGCTTGTGCAGAATTTAGATGTTTGGAATAGATCGTTTTCTCATTTCTACGAGATTAAATTCCTTCTCTGATCAGGTGCTGAAGCTCGCACGCAGCTCTTAGGATCTTACCCAAGATCAGTTTTATTCCACGTTGAAAATGCTCCATTGTAAAATATTGCACTATCAATCTGTTTCTAAATCAACCAATTCTTTGTCACCTATCAACAGATAGAACTTTTTTTCACTTTTTATTCAATCCATTTAAATCTTTTTTTTTTAGATACAGTTCAGCATTGGCCAAAAATTTAAAATGTTGTCTAAATGACAACTTATTTATCGTCAAATTCAGCTCAAAATTATTGAATGAAAACACCAGGGTGAATCGTGAGTCCTCTGATACCTTTCTAAGTGCCAGTTCACGTAACAACAGTAATGAATTTATTGTTTCTGGAGCTTACCACAGCCCAAACCTAGTATTTGAAGGGAAGCAGAGAAGCTCTACTGGTTTGAGACAATCTCATCCTTTGACCAGCTTCAGCAAAATAATTGTAACTGATCATTTGTCTTCAGTGTTGTTCAAGAATCAGTGTGTTTGAAATTGCATTGAATGCATTTTATAGAATCATATAACACAGAAGGAGACTATTTAATCCATCATGTCTATGCCAGCTCTTTGAAACAACTAACCATCCTGTTCCAATCATGCAGATTTTTCCTTTTCAATGATCAAATTCCCTTTTTAATAATAAATTTGAATTTCCTTTCATCACCCTTTAAGACAATGCATTCTAGGTCATAACAACCTGCTGTATAACTCTCCTTATCTGCCCATTCCAGTTCTTTTGCAAAGTACAGTCAGTCTAAGATTGCTGGCTGTCATCCGCCCATCAGGTGAATCAGTTTATTCCAATCTACTGCCTCAAAATCACTCGTAATTTTGAATACCTCTATTAGATTTCCTCTCAGCTTTTTCTGCTTTAAGGAAAAGAATTCCAACATCTCTTATCTCTACATAATTGAAGCAAATTTATTTACCATGGAGCAGTTTGAGAGTTCCTGATGAACTGATAACTGTTGTAGAAATGTTTTGATGTACAAATTTGATCACATTTATACATTTATAACCCATTGGTCTATGATTGCTTAAGATCAAATATCCTTTCTTCCTGTAAGTGCTGCTTGTTTTTATTCACCGAGAAAAAGATTCTTTACAGTTGTAGAACAGGGGAATATTTTCCCTGGTCAGGGATCTGGAGACTGTCAAGATCTAAAGATCTAGTTTCTTCCTTTATTGTATCTGGAATATATATTTAAAGAATAAAAATTCATTCATAATGACATGAATAAATAGGCATGTGATAAGTAATGGAAGTAGTGAAAATTTATAAGAATTTGCTTGTATTGACCAGTTTAAAGGAACAAAAGGAACATACTAGCAAGGAACAAGAGTAGGCCATTCAGCCCCTCAATCCTGCTCAGCCATTCAATAAGAGTATAGTTGATCTGATTTTAACCTGAACTTTATATTCCTGCAGAACACCAATAACCTTTCATCTCCTTGGTATTCAAAAATCTATCTACCTCTGCTTAAAAGGATGTAAAAATTCTGCATCCACTGCTGTTTGAAGAAGGGAATTCCAAAGACTGTCAGGCCTCTGAAAGAAAGAAATGTTTCCTCATCTCTGTTTGAAATGGGTGCCCCCTGATGTTAAAACTATGACCCCTTGTTCTAGATTCTCCCGGAAAAGGAAACATCCTTTCAACATCCACCCAGTCAGGTCCCTTCAGGATCTTGAATGTTCAATTAAGTCACCTCTGATTCTTGTAAACTCCAGAGAATAGAAGGCCTAGCCAGTCTAGCCACTCCTCAAGACAATTTGGTCAAGCCAGGAGTTAGTCTCGTAACAAAAACTGAAATTGTTCGAGAAACTGAGCAGGTATGGCTGCATCTGTGGGAAGAAAGCAGTATTAACATTTGAGTCCGGTGACTCTTCATCAGAACTGCAAGTCTAATTAACCTTCTCTAAACTGCTTTCAACGCATTAAACATTCTTCTGCAAGTATGGTGATCTGTATTGTACACAGTATGCCAGATGGAGTCTCACCACCTTTACCAAATATTTAATTTTTGAAATACTGTTTTTATACTTTGCTTTAAAATTTTATATTTTTTACTTCTGTATGACTATGTTGTGGCAGAATTGACATATAGGTTAACCTCTTTCCCGCAACAAGTTTCCTAACTATTTAAAAGTGAAGTTTTTTTTCCTATTCATTCATCGGATGTGGGCATTGCTGGCTGGCCAGCATTTCTTGCCCATCCCTGGTTGCCCTTGAGAAGGTGGTGGTGAGCTGCCTTCTTGAACCGCTGCAGTCCTCCTGCTGTGGGTTGACCCAAAATGCTATTAGGGAGGGAATCTCAGGATTTTGCCTCCGCGACGGTGAAGGAACGGCAATATATTTCCAAGTCATGATGGTGAGTGACTTGGAGGGGAACTTGGAGGTGATGGTGTTCCCATTTATCTGCTGTCCTTATCCTTCTAGATGGAAGTGGCCGTGGGTTTGGAAGGTGCTGTCTGAGGATCTTTGGTGAATTTCTGCAGTGCATCTTGTAGATAGTACACACTGCTGCTACTGAGCATTGGTGGTGGAGGGAGTGAATGCTTGTGGATGTAGTGCCAATCAAGCGGGCTGCTCTATCCTGGATGGTGTCAAGCTTCTTCAGTGCTGTTGGGGCTGCATTTATCCAGGCAAGTGGGAAGTATTCCATCACACTCCTGACTTGTGCCTTGTAGATGGCGGACAGGCTTTGAGGAGTCAGGAGGTGAGTTACTCGCCACACTATTCCGAGCTTCTGACCTGCTCTGTAGCCACTGTGTTTGTGTGGTGAGTCCAGTTGAGTTTCTGGTCAATGGTAACCCCCAGGATGTTGATAGTGGGGGATTCAGTGATGGTAACACTATTGAATGTCATGGGGCGATGGTTAGATTGTCTCTTATTGGTGATGGTCATAGCCTGGCATTTGTGTGGCGCGAATGTCACTTGCCACTTGTCAGCCCAAGCCTGGATATTGTCCAGATCTTGTTGCATGTGAACATGGACTGCTTCAGTATCTGAGGAGTCACAAATGGTGCTGAATATTGTGCAATTGTGCAACATTTGTGACCATTTAAAATTGATATTGTTACTGATAAGAAAATTTACAACAGTATTGTTAATGCTCGTCTTGTAATCTAATAACCAAAGTCAACAGTGTCAGAATATTGTGAACAGCTTTTGGCTCCTTTATCTAAGGAAAGACATCTTGATATTGGAGGAAATCCAGAGAAGGTTCAGTAGATTGGTCTGGGTATAGAGGGATTTTCTTATGAGGTGAGTTTGAGTAGGTTGTGCCTATATTCTTTTGGAGTTTAGTAGAATGAAAAGTGAACCTCATTGAAGCCTATAAGATTCATTGGGGACTTGTTAGTGTTGATGTAGAGCCATTGCTTCCCCTTGTGGAAGAGTCTTGGACCAGAGGGCATAATCCCAGAGTAAGTGGTTACCATTTGAGACAGAGTTGAGGAGGAATTTCTTCTCACAGTGGGTAGAAAGTCTCTGCAATTCTTTGTTGTAAAGAGCCATTCAAGGTTGAGGTTTTTAATCAGTAAAGGAATCAAGAGATATGGTGAAAAGGCGTGAAAGTGTTAAGGATTATCAGATCAGCCATGATGTCATTAACTGCCAGAGCAGACTCAATGGGCCAGGTGGCCTACTTGTGCTGCTACATCTTGTGGTCTCTCTATGGTTTTGTAGATGCAATGGAAGGAAGATTCTAGTACACTATCCTGAGGTTGTTGTCTAGTTCTTGTTTTTTTGTGATTCCTGCCTAATACTGGAGGTTCAAATCGGAAAGGTTATTTCCTGCTGGATGCTGTGGGCTCCATGGTGAGCAGTCACAAGTTGATGACCCCTGAGTCATGGGGAGGGCAGAGAAAGAGCTTTAGAAACTTCCAATTAGTGCCATTGTTTTGGAGTGCATATTTACTACCACGATGTGCCTCAAGGTTACTTTTATCAGATAAATGATTAGTACCTTAATTTCACACTGCATAAACTTGTCATTGTTGCATAATCAAAGTCAGGGACTACTAATTAAACTGTTTCTTGTTTCCTATTCTCAATCGCAATTTTACTTTGTAATAAGGAGCAAGAGGTCATTCAAAGTTATTGTAGAGTTGCATCTGTTTCACCCTGTCTGTGGGATGTGTTTTCAAGAAGGTTGTACAGAACAAGTACACTTGATGTATGTTGCTTAACTGGTAGTCAGTGCTTTCCAGAAATATTCTCAAATTTAGTAATTAATATGCTGCCTTTGCCAAGTTTATAAAATAAATTGGAGAAATTCTAGATGAGCGTTATTGACTTAAACTGGGGTAGAATAAGATGCATCCAAGATATGCTTCACCAAGTGACAGTGTGTTGAGTTTTCCATAACTGTTACCATTTTGCATTTTTAAGCAGATGTTCTGGACTACTTGGGACTCCAAGGATATTATATGGTAGCCATTACAGAAATCCAGCTACAAACTAGGCATGATTGGGAGCTAAAATATTTCAGGCTATAGAATTCACGAATATTGAAAAAGAGGATGAGTAACAGTATTGATAAAAGTTATAGCTACAGCAAAAGAAGAAAATGAGTTCAGTGACGCTGTGGGAGCAAAATGGATATTATTTGAAAGTCTTATAGGAGTTGTTTACTTAATCCCTGATCGAAGTGATATAGGAAAGCTGTGTGTAAATTGAAGCATAGACAGATAAAATAATGGAGGATGTGTGCTTGTTAAAGACTGCAAATGACACTACATGAAGTATGGGTAGAAAAAGCATCATTGGCTTTTTATCAAGATGGAGAGTGAGATTGTTGATTCGGAGACTAGGGTACTGAACCTTAATAAAGGAAACTATGAAGATGTGAGGCATGAGTTGGCCTTGATAAGTTGGTGAGAGTTATTTAAAGGGAAGACAGTGGATAGACAATGGCAAACATTCAACGAACATATGGGGGAACATCAACAACTGTTTATTCCTGTCTGTCGCAAAATCAAAATGGGTAAGATGGCCATCCATGGCTTACAAAGGGAATAAGAGATAGTATCTCTTCCAAGGAAGAAGCTTACGGATTGGCCAAGAAAAATAATAAATCTGAGGATGGGGAGCAGTTTAGAATTCAGCAAAGAAGGACCAAGGATTGATTAAGAAGAGGAAAATAGAGTACAAAGGTAAGCTTGCAAGGAAGATAAAGACTGACGCTAAGAGTTTCTATCGGTAGGTGAAGAGAAAGAGATCGGTAAACACAAATGTAGGTCCCCTACAGACAGAAACAGGGGAATGTATAAAAGGGGACAAAGAAATGGCTGAGGAACTGAATACATACTTTGGTTCTGTCTTCACAAAAGAGGAGACAAATCAGACGCCAGAATTGTTGGAGGATGCAAGATTTAGTGAGAGGGAAGAACTGAGAGAGATCAATATTAGTAAAGAGATGGTGCTGGGAAAATTGTTGGGATTGAAGGCCGATAATCTACAGGGCCTGATAATCTACATCCCCGAGTACCTAAGGAAGTAGCTCTAGAAATAGTGGATACATTGGTCGTCATCTTCCAGGATTCTGTAGATTCTGGGATAGTCCCTGCAGATTGAAGGGTGGCTAATGTCACTCCAACATTCAAAAATGAAAGTAGAAAGAAAACAGGGATTATAGACTAGTGAGCCTAATATCGGTAGTCGGGAAAATTCTGGAATCCATTGTCAAGGATTTTATAGCAGAGCATTTAGAAAGCAAGATCAGACAGAGTCAGCATGGATTTATGAAGGGGAAATCATGCTTGACAAATCTGTTGGAATTCTGTGAAGATGTAACTCGTAAAGTTGACAAGGGGGAGCCAGTCGATATAGTTTATTTGGACTTTCAGAAAGCACTTGACAAAGTCCCACATAAGAAATTAATGTGCAAGCTTAAAGTGCATGAGATTGGGGCAAGTGTATTGAGATGGATAGAGAACTGGTTGGCAGAGAGGAAACAAAGAGTAGGAATTAATGGGTCCTTGTCAAATTGGCAGGCAGTAACTAGTGGAGTGTCACAGGGATCGGTGCTGGGACCCCAGCTAATCACTATACATATACTAATGATCTGGATGAGGGAACAAAATGTAACATCTCTAAGTTTGCAAATAATACCAAGTTGGGTGAGAGGGTGAACTATGATGAGGATGCAGAGATCCTTCAGCATGTTCTTAACAGGTTGGGTGAGTGGGCATATCAATGGCGGATGCAGCATAATTTGGAAGCAATATAACTTCAGAAGCAAAAGCAAGAAGGCAGATTACTACCTGAATGGCTGTAAACTGGGAGAGGGGAGTGTGCAGTGGGACCTGGGTGTCCTTGTGCACCAGTCGCTGAAGATAAGCGTGCAGATGCAGCTGGCAGCAAAGAAGGCAAATGATATGTTGGCCTTCATTGCGAGAGGTTTCAAGTACAGGAGCAGGGATGTGTTGCAGTTATACAGGGCCTTGGTGAGGCCACATCTGGAATATTATGTGCAATTTTGGTCTCCTTTTCTGAGGAAGGATGCTCTTGCTCCCAAGAGAGTGCAGCGAAGTTTTACCAGGCTGATTCTGGGGATGGCGGGTCTGACGTATGAGGAGACATTGACTAGGTTGGGATAGTTTTCGCTAGAATTCAGATGAATGAGGGGGAATCTCATAGAGACTTATTAAATTCTAACAGGCTTGGACAGGGTAGATGCAGGGAGGATGATTCCACAGTGGGTGTGTCCAGAACCAGGGGTCACAGCCTGAGGATTCAGGGTAGACGATTTGGGACAGAGATGAAGAGACATTTCTTCACCCAAAGAGTGGTGAGCCTGTGGAGTTAATTACCACAGGAAGTAGTTGATGCCAAAACATTGAATATATTCAAGAGGAGACTACATATAGCACTTTGGGCAAATGGGATCAAAGGTTATGGGGAGAAAGCAGGATTAGGCTATTGAGTTAGACATCAGCCACGATCATGAAGAATGGCAGAGTAGGCTCGAAGGGCCAAATGGCCTCCTCCTCCTATCTTCTACGTTTCTATGTTTTAATGTCTAATCTTCATCTTTAACCATTATCCTTGGCTAGGAAGGCAAGGTAGCCATGTTGCTCTTGTGCAAAGTGGTAGATGAAGTGCATAAAAGCCGCACAAAGTAAGTTTGTTTCTAATTTCCACTTTATCTGGAAAGTGTTGATCCTTGAGTCAGCACTTTTTTTTAATATAGCTTCACTGAGGTTGGTGATGGATCTGAAGTGCCATTACATATTTGGTTCACAGATACCAGCTTGAAGTTTCTTAAATTTTTAAATACATTCGTGCATCCATTAATTTGCATAAATTAGAATATATTCTTTAATATATTCTGAGTGAAGAAAGTATGATTTTAAAAAGAATTTTGACTGTGTTGTATTGATTGATATGCTTCCAGGTCCAAATCAGTTTTCTACTTGGAAAACGTTTAACACAAACCACTGCAGTAATTGAATTTTAAAACAGAAGGAAAAGTTTTCTTGAAATTTAGCAAATTATCTGGGACTTGATGGGGAAATTGAGGTACGTTGCTTAAGCATATTGGCTGGTTGGTGGACCAAGCAAGTAGGGACGATGTTAGGCTGATCTACCCAGTAAGCCTGTTTGACAATTCTGTTAGATCATAGCTCATGTCATCCACCTTTTATTTGGCGTGCGTTGATTACCTTACTTAACAAAAACTCATCACCATTTAATGGATCTTATTGAACAGATCCCTAAAAACATGGAAAAAATGGTTCTTGTAACTTAATGAAGCAACATTGGTATGAAATTTATAAATTAGCCCATTGACCTTTCATCAATCATAACAGCTTGAAAAAAGCTTGCAACTGAAGTCACTTGATGGTCAAATGAGCAGCATGGAAATCAGTTCATCTTTAAATAATGTTCAGCTGATATTTCTACAAAAGGAACTTTTGTTTAAAATATTTAATTCAGTTAGGACACTTCAATACGAGACTTGCAATGTTTGACAATAATGCCGACACTAACATTTGTGCAAGTAAGAATTCAATGCCACCAAAAAAATATTATGTTATGCGTTGCAAGCAGCCTGGAAACATTACTGTTAAGTGAATTGACAAGTAGCAGACGCAGCAGCTGTATTATGTGAAGAATAAAGGAAGAATGTGTTGCCTGTGCTAATCATTATGGTTTTTATTTCATTCCTGCAGCTTGCATTGAAGGACCCAGTACACAGTGTGTCGCTGCAGCAATTTGTCTACGAGAAACTAAAGGCACAACAAGAGTTACTCGGAGAGCAAGGATTCCAGAGTCTGATAGAATCTGTGGACACTGAAGTTATCAGACAACTGCAAGGGTTTTTACAAAAATTGTGAAAAGAAATTTCCTTTAGTTGAAGAAGTGGAATTATATTCTTACTGCAAATACACCAGAGCTTCCAACATCAGAGTGACAGTAGCCCTCATACACAATCTGATGTAGTATCCTAATGAAAAAAATCAAGTTAAACATTATTTTGAACTGTACTTAAAAAAAACCAATGTAGTTTGAAGCAACTGTCACTGGGGGTAAAAAGCTCTGAGATTCTTGTAGCTTTATTGTTCATTGTACTTGAATACAAGTGAAAGGTTTTTTTTCTTTTTGTATTATTTGAAAGATTACAGAAAATTACAGGGTGTGACTACAGAAAGCAGTTGGTGTGATATGAAGAACATGGTAATTGGATGAAAATTGAGCTTTTGGAGCAAAAATGATTTTGCTGGGTCCCAGTACATTTTAGCTACAGCTGCAAAGCCTGCAGCTTTGTTTCATACATTATGTTAACCAATTCACAGATAATGTGTATTTAAAGCACATATATAAACATTGAGAATTGTCTAGATTAAATTTTGCCTAAGTCTGGGGTATATGTTGCCTTACTGTATTTTATTGACCTTACCTCAACTAAAAACTTACCTTTCAGCATTTTGAGTTTTTTAAGCAATTATCAGATGATAAATTAGTCCTTGCTGAACCCAAGTACACCTTTTAAATATAAATTTCAATCTACATGTTTCAGATCCACAGTGTTCCTAATGGTTTTTATGTTGAGAAGTATCATAGACCTTGAGCATTGACCAACATTCAGTTTTCCAACTAATTACAAAATGCTTTAAGAACAACAACCAGTGAAAACAATAAACTGTTTATTTAGCAAATGCTGTTGAAATGGGTTTTTGTTCAATGTGAGATCCTGATATGCTGTTTGACCTTGTGTATGAAGGCACAGCATAGATATTTAATGAAGAGTGAAAGGCATGAAAAGTTTTGCATACAAAATGGAACTTTTGAACCAGCAAAGATTCAGTGCACTTAATTTAAGTTCATTTCATTTTGCCAGTGTGACAAAGCACAGCAGAACTTTGTAGCGAGGATCTTAGGATAGCATTGTCACTGCAAGCATCTGTCAAATTGAGAGACTGAGAATCCCTCAGCATTTAATTGCTTAAATAGAATAAGTACTTAATAGAAATCTGTATATGCTGAAGTTTGAGGTTCCTATATTTTATTCCATGTGTGACCTCCGAAGTCTCTGGTTCTGCAGATGATAGTAAGTGGTGCAAACTGACAGGAATAAATGATAGAAATGAAACAATTAAGTAGTGAGTAATCAGGCTAAAAATTTAGTTCAGAAAGGTTGACTAGCTGCAGAAAGAGAACAAGGCAACCAGCAGAGCTGACTGTTTGTACATGGGAACCAGGATTGGCAGATAGCTGTAATCAGTTGGAGTTTTTTGAGGACTCCGGGTGGAGCCAGCTTTTTTATCATGGGATTAGAGGTGTCTCTAGCCCAAGTCATTAGCCATCAAGGACTCTGTATATCTCCAGTATAAAAATAAACTCCTTTGCAATCCCACAGCTGAGCTGATAACTGACCCAACAGTCAAAATAATTGATGAATGAGGGATGAAAGGCCAGAACATGGGTAAGCAGCAACTTTACGAACATTTATCCCTACAATTGGGCGATGGTGGCAATTACATGGTCAGTGATATGGAAGTATAAGGTATAATAAAAATGAGCGTTTTCAGAGAATGATCAAGAGTTTGATCCAGATGGTGCAGCTACATATAATCATGACTGATACCCGGGGCATAAATCTGGCAATTTAACTCTCAATTAGACCTTCAAAATTATTGCTGGGCTCCTGTTATATATCAGGTCTTGCTTGTGATGAATAAAGTTTCATCATCGTTACTAATATGGGTCAATGCCAAATAACTGCATGTCGGGGTTTATCAAAATCTATCAAATTTGTAGCTCCACTGTGACATTCACTGGCAGTTGATTCTTTTTAAAGTACATTCAGTGCAGGTTAGGTTAGGGTATGGTTGATACTGTCTATCCCCAGTTAAGCAAGGGAATGTACCAATAGAATTAGTGACAGGATACTGATACTGAGTGTGGCCAGTTTAACTAAAGTTGAGTACACCAGGAACTGAGAGTTTGGAGAATTGTGTAATGGATTTTTGTCATGTTTCTGATAAGTTGAGAGGATCTAGAGAAAATTAAATGGGATTTAAAAAAGCATTTGCATATGTGATCCAATTTCGTATGCAGCACTATGAAATAAGACAAGGGAAACATCAAGGAGACAAAAAAACAAGTTATTGGAAGGGGAAAATTGCAGAATAGAATCAGTGACCTCAAGTGCATGATTATTTAATTGGAGTCAACTATGCACAGTCATATTATAGGAGCAGTTTAAACAAAAAGCAAATAATGAGGATCTAGAGAAACTAGTGCCTCAGTTTCAGGGAGAATTGTTCTGAGTGTATGTTTAAAATATATGGATTGAAGATCAGTCTAAGCTGTCATGAAGCATCATCTTGGCTGCCCAGTATTGTTATGGGAAAGAGGTTAATGTGGATGCACTGGGTAGTGAAGCTATCTTTTATAGAGTCATACAGCACAGAAACAGACCCTTCAGTCCAACTCATCCATGCAGACCAGACATCCCAATCTGACCTAGTCCTATTTGCCAGCATTTGGCCCATACCCCTCTAAACCCTTCCTGATTATATACCCATCCAGATGCCTTTTAAGTGTCGTAATTGTATCTGCCTCCACCACTTCCTCTGGCAGCTCGTTCCATACATGCACCACCATTTCGTGAAAAGGTTACCCCTCAGGTATTTACTGGTTTAAGGGATGGGGACAATGCTGGCTAAGCATTGGCCTCATGAAGGTGGTGGTAAGTGCCTTCTTGAATCACTTCAGTCAATATGATGTAAATGCACTCAAAGTGATGTTTGGGGAGGGTGTTCCATGAATTTGGCTCAACAATTGTGAAAGAAAAGTGATATAGTTCTAAATCAGAATGGTGTACCACTTGGAGAAAACTTTGCAGATGATAACATTCCCCTTGTCTTCTGCCCTGGCTACAGTTTACAAATCTGGAACATCCTACACAATGATCCTTGGTAAATTATTGCAGTGAATCTTGTAGATGATACTCACTGCAGTCACTGTGTGCGGTAGTACTGGGAGTGGATGTTGAAGATGTTAGACAGAGTCCCAATCAAACAAGCTATTTTGTTCAGAATGGTAGTGAGCCTGTGTTGTGAGGAAGATGTACAGCAGGTTTAGGAGGATTTGGACAGGTTTAGTGATTGAAGAAAATCATGGCAGATGGAATATAATGTGGAGAAATGTGAGGTTATCTGCTTTGGTGCAAAGAACAGATACGCAGAGTATTTCCTAGATGGTATGAGGTTGTAAGGTGTAGATCTACAAAGGGACCATAGGTTCCCTAATCAATAAGTCACTGAAGACTAGCATGTTGGTGCAGCAAACTATTAGGAAGGTTGTTTTTTGATGGGTGTTGTCTTGGGTGATTATTCTGAGTTTATTTACAAATTTTCAAAATAGTCTTATGATCATTTCTCAGCTTTGTTGACTATAAGTTCGCAGTTTTTATGTATGCTAAAGATAGCAAAGACATTTTTGGTATTAACGGATTAGAGAAAATGATGATCTGATAGATTGTGTAAAGGAATAACTTGGGCTTGAATCTGACCACTGGACGAACGCTTTCTACTTTATTCAGTGTCTGCTGTTAAAAAGGTAGACTGAACCAGATGCTGCTCCTTATATGAATATTGAGAATTAGGACGATGTTTTTGTTAAGGCTAGGCCTGATTAGGGATGCATAAACACACAGAAATCAATGAACAAACTGCAGCACCTATTCATTAAGCAGTATGCAACCCGAAGGATAGCCACGCACGTGATAAGGAAAACTATTCAGTAATTCCTGGACTGGCACATTCGCAGAAAGTTCTCCAATTTGTGTCAAAATTCTGACAGCAACTCGCACATGAACTATTGTTTATTTACAAATTTTCAAAACAGCCTTATGATCTTTTCTCAGCCTTGTTGATTGAGAGTACATTCTTAATCATATTTACTGAACTAGAAAAGCCCTTATTAATGACTGCTAAAGCAAGAGGATGATAATGTGCAGTCCAACTGGATTGCAGTGTTTACTCCGTCTCTTCACCGCCTGTACATCAGGTACTGATGCCAGTGGCCTGCCTGGTAATCAGTACCTGACTAAATTATTTCACCTCAAAGTGGCAGCAAGTGACCAGAATTTTGAATCTTCTTTGGCAAAGTGCAAGGTGAACAACAAATTGCCTATATATCTCAGCTTCCGACTAGAATTAAAATGATGTATAAACTCACGAAAGACACTTATTCATTATTTCTTGAGCAATGAAACATTTCACCCACAACACACAGACAGGTTTATAGTCGTCTTGCATGACATTTAATTTGCTGATGTAAGTTAGAAACGATTTTTTTTTTCCTTTGTCATTAGAATGCGAACATTGCTGGTAAGGCCAGTATTGCCAATCCCAAATCATTGCTGCTCAGCAACTTTGATTCTTTACTGTCAGCATTCTGTCAGTCTGGAGTTATGTGCTGGCTGGACTGGATTAGGACAGCACATTTCTGCCCTGAAGGACATTAGTGATTTCAGTGAATGTTTACAACAATCATAGTTTCACAATCATCA
>NW_025967072.1:6505-25000 GCF_021869965.1 Rhincodon typus | reverse complement strand
CCGCCTTTGTGGAGGCTATGTCCCTCCTTTACTTAGTGCCACACACAATGGGGGGTATGCTCAATCAGTGTGCTTGATTGAACAGACTCTGAGTATCTCTAGACTAGGCATCCATGAGGCGCTGTGGGCTATTGTCAGCTGCAGAACTGTACTCCAATACAATCTCTTAACCTCAAACCTCAAAACCTGGCATATCCCCCATTCTACCATTGCTATAAGCCAGGGGATTGGTTTAATGAAGATTGCAGGAAGGGAAGCCAGGATAGCACCAGGCATACCCAAAATGAGGTTAAATGAAGCTACAAGACAGGACTAAAAAGCAATTCCATAACCAATGAATCCGATTTAATCTCTGTCATCCTGCTATGTCCTGGTTTGAACTGATGTGCCATTTGCATGATGACTTAGCTTTGTCAATGGCACATTACTAGATCTGTTTGAATATATCCCATTTAATGCAGTTATAATGATAGAAAATGTGAGGAAAGGGCGTTAAGAATATGGTAGTGGACTTTACCTCCAAATGGATTAGATGACAGTAATTTCCTGCCAATATTAACATGGTGCGATGCACCAACAACAGGTAGGTTAGTCAGTTGTTTTTTGTTTGGGGGTGTGGGCGTATCCTCTACTCCTGTTGCAGACCCACTCCGGAGGCTAGGTCTTTCAGGCCTTGGTCAGCTCAGTCAGCATTTGTAAGGTTGAGCCACTCTTGGTGATTGGGCTTTACTGTCTCCCATCCAGAAGACATTTTGTTACTGTTATTGGGCCTTCCCAATGATGTTCAACATGGTGGAGTACTGTTGTTTTAGTGTGAATTATAGAGTCATACAGCAAGGAAACAGGCCCTTGGCCCAACTTGTTCATGCTGACCAGGTTTCCTAAATAAAATTATTCCCATTTTGCCTGTATTTGGTCCATATCCCTCTAATCCTTTCCCATCCGTGTTCTTGTCCAAATGTCTCTCAAATGTTGTAATTGTACCCGTCTCTACCACATCCTCTGGCAGCTCATTCCATATCGACACCACTGTCTGTGTGAAAAAATTGTCCCTCGGGTCCCTTTTTAAATCTTTCCTCTCTCTCTCACCTTAAACCTATGCCCCCTAATTTTGGATTCCTGTACGCTAGGGAAAAGACCCTGGCTGTTCACCTTCTGTATGCCCCCAATGATTTTATAAACTGCAATAAGGTCACCCCTCAGCTTCCTTCTTCAAAGGAAACAGGTCCCAGCCTATCCAGCCTCTCCTTAAACTCCAAACCCTCAGTCTCGGCAACATACTTGTAATTTTTTTTTTTGTTTGTTTTTTGCACCCTTTCCAGTTTAATAACATCCTCCCTACAGCAGGCTGACCAGAATTGTACGCAGTACTCCAAATGTGGCCTTGCTGATGTCTTTTACAGGTGTAACATTTTGCCCCAACTCCTATACTCAATTCTCTGACTGAAGATAAGTGTACCAAATGCTGCCTTCACTGCCCTGTCTACCTGCGATGCCACATTCAAGGACCTACGTTCCTGCACCTCTAGGTCTCTCTGTTCAACAACACTCTGCTGGGTTCTACCATTAACTGTACAAATCCTACCCTGGCTTGTCTTGCTAAAATGCAACATCTCACGTGTTTATGAATTAAACTCCACCTGCCATTCCTCAGCCTACTGGCTCAGTTCATCAAGATCCCATTGTGTTCTTAGATAACCTTCTTAATTGTCCACTATACCAGCAACTTTGATGTCACCTGCAAACATACTAACTATGTCTTGTATGTTCTCATCCAAATCATTTCTGTAAATGATGAACAACAGTGGACTCAGCACCAATTCCATTGGTACACTGCTGGTAACACGTGTGCGTGTGTGTGTGGTCTGAACAATAACCCTTTACTATCACTGCCCTCTCTCCTACCATCCAGTCAATTTTTGTGTCCAATTGGCTAGCACTCCCTGAATTCCATATGACCTAACATTACTAACTAGTCTACCATGCACAACCTTGTCAAAGGCATTGCTAAAGTTTGAGTGAGGCTAGATGATGCTGAGCAGCAGTTTGGTTTCTTTGATCATGCTTGACCTGGGTTTTGTCCTGAGTTACCCAAATTGTAATGTTGGTAAGGTGTGTTTTTAACCTGTTTTGAACTGCTGGAATAGAATGTGATAGTAGCTGATGATTTCTGTTTTACAAACTGACATTTATTGAAATTCTAGTGCAAATGCAAATTGTGAAGAATCTTAGTGTAACATCTTGTAATCCTACAGGTTGTATTGAGCAGTTCCAAGCACCTTGATAAGTCCTATGCATACAAGTTTCTTCACCCCTGGCTTGGTACGGGACTATTGACAAGGTATTGTTCGTTCATTCATTCATGTGTAGACTTGTATCAGTGATCATATTAGAGTCGTTCTCTGCAGTGTTGTCATGGGTAATAAAGAGATCCTTGTTCTTTAGAATTCTTACAACAAAATTATCACACAAAAAGCAGCTATTTTTTGTATTAGCAACTCAACATTGCAGTTGTTAGCTGTCATCTTTTATGTATCTGTGTCCTGTGACACAATAGCATATTACTGCAGCAATAGTGCAGCATATTACTGAAATATATTTAAACTTTATTAATTGAGTAATCTGTGTTTTTGCTACCTACTCCTTGTTATCTCTCTTCTGTTTCAATCCCTCTGATAATCTTTGTATTATTGGGTAGAAGTCAAACAGGGGTCTTGTTGCCTAACATTTTTTTTGTTCCCAATGTCTCCTATTCAAGAATCAATTGAGTTTTGTTGACCTGCTGTGATGGTGTTTGTGAGGTGGGGAATTGCCCCTCAATTACTGCTCTGATACTTCACTGCAGAAGGTTCTGCTGCTGCCTGCATTTATTCTGGCATGTCTAGCATCCTTAATAAATGCCATTAATTATGGTCAGACCCTGTTAAATTTGGCCATTTGTAGTCGAAACTAGGTATCAGTTGTTATTTGGCAAAACATTACTATGCTTGGGATCTGACGTTCAGGGCACTATTTTTGCCACCATCAGGGAAGTAGGTACATCCATCCCACTGAACATGCCAATTATTGCACTCCATACTAAATAATTCCAAGATTTTTAATGGGTCTTTTTAACCAGCCTACTTAGAACAAACATTTATTTAAAGTGATTAAATGTATGGTTTTGCTCACAAAATAACTGTTCAAATTGCACTTATGCAAATTTCGAGGCAAGTATTCTATTTGACAATAATCATACTTGTATCTAGAAATATGGTCTGTTCCTTTCCACCTTGTTGTGGAACATGGGAACATTACAGGTGAGAATTTGAGTTGGTGTTATCTGAAGAGTTGAAATTGGCTCTAATGCAACAGCTGAGTCAGGAGCTGGAGAAAGTGAATTTAAATCTGATCTTGCATGGTCGAATCGTATTACTGACTTACTGTTTTGATTCCGTGGGAATTGGTAGTCTCAGTTATGCAACAGAAGAGTTTGGCTTGCCTACCTTCTCAAATGTTGTAGATACAGTCTAGAGTTTGAATTTGTAAAACAGCTGCTATCATTTCAGTTACCTGCTCCTCCTCTCTGATTATTGTTCTTCATAGCCAGTAATTAAATGAATATTGCATGGTTCACATTTTGCCCAAGGTGTCTTACCATGAAGTACAGGTAGTTTGGAATTGGAATTCATTAATAGGGTCACTCTTCAAGCATCAATGGAGTTCAGTGATCGAGAAACTTCATTTTTAGTATTTAAAAAAATCAATATTTGCTTACAATATCTGTCTGTTTGCACAAGTACAATTTAAGTGTCAGCAAAATTGTATTCATTTATTTGATTGGATATTTTAGATTGTATATAGTATACTGTCATAAATGAGTTTATTTCTGTGCTGTATGATTATGAACTAAATTGAGCTGAAAGTTCACCTTTTTTTATTGGCAGGCTACTTAATTAACATACCAAAGGTAATGCAGTGTGTGTCTTTCTCTGTTAATTGTCATGTTTGATAATAGCTTTCTCCACCTGAAGGCCTGTCATTTATGCTATAGTATGGGATTATTTTCCCCTTCAAGTTAGATTATTATTATGGATTTTTATTTATTCATGGGATGTGGATAACATTAACAAGGCCGGATTTTATAGCTCGTTTAGAATTGCTGTTAAGGAGGTAGTGAGTTACTGCCTTAACTTCTCTCTGAAGCTTCTCGGTTGTATTTAGGGTCAGCCACATTGTTGTTAGCCTGGAGTCAGATGTTGTGTAAGGATAATAGATTATCTTCCCAAAAATGAGTTAACCTCATGGTCAGCATTACTGACACTTTTTTTAAAACTATATTTATTTAATTGTATTTAAATTCTACAGCTCCGTGGTGAGATTTGAACTCTCCATATCATTACCTCAGACCCTTCTCGATGTCTGTCTGGATCAGCAGCTGTATTCCATTAAACCTCACTTAATTTGGTGTCATTATAGAAATGAGGCAGGTTTGGCAGCACAGTATGTACGTGTCCCTACCTCTGAACCAACCCCACCCAGGGCTTGATGGCCAAGGAGGAGTGCCAAATAAGTTGAGAATCAATCTGCAAATGCACCCAACATGTGCCAGTGACAGCCAGTAAGAGCTGGAAAGATTTCTAATCAGCCTTGTTGTTGAGAGGAAGTTTCAGCCTGTATAACGTACCCACCACAACGGGGTCTTCCTGAATAGTCTTTATCACGCCACACCAATAAAAAATGACTGGTTAAGTTTGGTATTGATATCAAAAACTTATCTCTGAGCATGCATGAAATAGTAGATTAATGTGGTGAGACAGCATATTGCAACACCATTTCTCTGATAAGACTAAAGAAAGTGTCACGAATTCCAACTAACGTGCATGTTGTTCAATACAACTGTTTTTTTTCCCTTCTTGAAAAGAAATGAATTGAAAAAAATTGAAACTGATTGAGTTTATATTTTCTTGAAAGGAGAATTAATAGGAGAACTTTGGGGAAAGAATAGGAGAGTGAAGAGAAACTTAACTGGATTAACCAGGCAAATACTATAACTGAAAGAGTTGGTCAGCGGCTTGGTATTTATTGGTGAGTTATGTACTAGACTTCCTAGAGCCATTTTGCCATCTACAGAGCACAAATTCAGGTGATTTGTCTGAATAAGTACACCATACTCAAAGCTCAAGAACTTGATTGGGATTTATCCACCATTTTACACGTTCGTGCCCTCCATCACTGCTTTGCAGTGGCAACAGTGTATCCCATTGACAAACTCTCTCAGCCTTCTTTGACAGTACCTTTTTAAAGCTACAATCTCTACTACCTAGATGACAAGGGCAGCAGAATTCCAAATTTTCCAAATTCCTCGCGGACTCTCATTCTATTCTGAATTGTAACTGTATTGGTGTTCTTTCATCATTTCTGTATTAGCATCATGGAACTCTGCCTCCCTAACCACATGTAGGGTACTTGAGAACTAGGAATAGGCCTTTCAGCTCCTCAAGCCTGCTCTGCCATTCAATAAAGTCATGGCTGATCTAAGCACATAAGGGAAGCTAAGGGCCGAGTGGTATAATGGCTAGACTGTTAATTAAGGTAGTGTTCTGGAGGCCCAGGTTCAAATCCTGTCATGCCAGAAGGTAGAATTTGAATTCAACTTGGCATGAAAGTATTGTCAATTGTTATGGAGGGAAAGAAAAGTCCTGGTTAACTAATGTCCTTTTAGGGAAGGAAACTGCAGTACTTATCTCACGTGGCCTACGTATGACTCCAGACCTGCAGTAATGTGATTGACTCTTAATTGCCCTCTGGCCGATTGGGGATGAACAGTAAATTCTGGCCTAGCCAGCGATGCCCACATCCCTGCAAGTGAATTTTAAAAAAAAAAAAAAAAAATTCTTGATCACTTTAAAGATTCTGCTTTAAATAATCACACTGGTCAATATAGGAGTTTGAGGTGCAGCAGATACTTGGAATTAATATTTTTAAATCACCGTTTATGATCTGAGAGTGGCATTGTCCCTTTACAGATGCTTTATTAAAATGCACTAAATTAGTGTCTTCAAAATGTAGAACTAATGTTCTCCTCTTTGTTTTGCTTTGCAGCACTGGAAATAAATGGCGTGCAAGGAGGAAGTTAATAACCCCGACATTTCACTTCACAATTCTGACAGAATTTCTGGAGGTTATGAACGAACAGACCAGTGTATTACTGGAAAAATGGGAGAAGAAAGTGGGAAAGGGACCTTTTAACTGCTTTACTGATGTCACTCTTTGTGCATTGGACATTATTTGTGGTGAGTTTGCATAAATTGTTAAAATGGAAGCATTTATTAAAAAGGGTCAGAATTAACAGCTTGGTGGAAGAGTATTCAGTCTATTTAGAAATAGCAAGAACTGCAGATGCTGGAATCAAAGTTGACACAGCAGGTCAGGTAGCATCAGAGGAACAGGAAAGTTGGCGTTTCAGATTTACACCCTTCCTTGGAACTGATAAAGGATCCTCAACAGAAACGTTGACTTTCCTGTTCCTCTGATGCTGCCTGACCTCCTGTGTTCCTCCTATTCAGTAAATTGTCTATGCTGCTGCTTTGCTAGAGTAATTTTAAAAATGATTCGTTTTTCCTCCATAGCAATGTATCCTGTTTCAAGTATCCATTTTGATTTTTCTTTTTTTTTTAAAAACGATGCAGTGGTCTCTGTCTCGAGCATTCTGCGTTACAATTGCCGTATCAAATGTTTCTTTTTCCTTTTCTCAACGCTTTAGCAATAACTTCAAATTGACGGTCACTGATGAATCCTATTGAGGGTTTTTTTTTTCCCTATTTTATCCTTTCAAAGTCCTTCAGGATTTTAAAATTCAGTGTCCTCATCAGCTTCTCTGTTCATTTAGAAATGTATTGTTGTGTCTCAATACCTACAACTTCCCTACCTTCACATCTTAGAATCATACAGTACAGAATATGCTCTTTGACTTATCAAGTCAGTACCACCAAAAATCTATTGCTACTTGCACTAGTCCCACTTCCACGCAGAAGCCTTGAATGTTCCGACACTTCAAGTGCTAATCCCAAGTACATTTTTAAAGGTTGAGGTTTCCTGCCCTCTCAGGCAATGCATTCTAATACCCAATGCCCCATCCCCCACCCTGAGTGAAAAAGGTTTTTCCTTAAATCTTCTCTAAAACTCTTGCCTTTCACTTTGAAATTATGCCCCTTTTTTATGGACCTTGAAAGACTTCATTTGATTTATTATTGTCACATGTACCGAAATACAGTGAAAGGTATTGTTTTGCAAACTATTTAGGCAGATCATACCAAACATTAGTGCATTCGGGCATTAGAGCAGAATACAGTGTTCCAGCTAGAGAGAAGGTGCAGAGAGAGATCAAATTTAATATTTGAGAGGTCAGTTCAAAAGTTTGATAGCAGCGGGGAAGAAGCTGTTCTTGAATCTGTCGGTATGAGTTTTCAAACTTCTGCCGGGTGGAAGAGACAATAAACTAGGGTGTTGGCTGCTTTCCTGAGGCTGTGGAAAATATAGAAAGAGTCCGTGGATGGGAGCTTGGTTTGCATGATGGACTAGACAGTTCATGACTGTCTGTAATTTCTTGTGGTCTTGGGCAGACCTGTTGCCTTCCCAAGCTGTGATGCATCCAGTTGGATGCTTTCTATGGTGCATCAATAAAAATTGGTAAGGGTCATTGTGGACATGCCGAATTTTCTCAGCCTTCCAAATTTTGAATAGTAAGGTAATACTCTCTGGACAACAACCTGAGTCACAGGCAAAATGGCATAGGGTAAATAAAGTCCAATGTGTGGATCTAAGATTGTGGATGGAAATAGGTTTCAGTTCATAAAGCACTGGAATCAGTGTTGGTTTGGAAGGGAGCTGTTCTGGAGCGATTGGCTTCATTTAAACTGTGCTGGGACCATTGTCCTGGTTAATTGAAGAGCAAGGGTAGCTTTAAGTTCATTGTGGGGAGGGGAGCTGTGGAGAGGAGAAATGTAGCAATACAAAGCAAGATGATTTGGTAGCAAAACAGGCCAGCTATTTGGATAATAATGCCCAGATAAAACATAAAGGGGCAGAGTATCTGAACATAGAAAGCTGAGTGTAAATAGGGTACAATTGGGGTGGGGGGGGTGGTGGTGATCAAATGGTAAACAGACAAAATTACCAATCTTTATTTGAATGTGTGTAGTATTCAAATCAAAATAAATGAATCAACAGCACAAATACATGTAAATGGGTATGATCTTACAGCCCTTATGGTGACATGGTTACAAGGATCAAAGCTAGGAATCAAATATTCAGGGGTATGTGACTTTTGAAAAGGACAGGCAGGGAGCGAAGTGTGGTGGGGCAGCTTTTTTGATACAGAATATGTATGATAATAAGAAAGGATCTTGGATCAAAAGATATAGTATCCACGTGGGTGGAAGTAAGAAATAACAAGGAGGAAGATGCTAAACAAAAAAAAAACTGCATGCTGGAAATCTGAAACAAAACCAGCAATAGCTGGAGAAATTCAGCAGATCTGGCAGCATGTATGAAAAGAAAGCTGAAAAAGATGCTAGTTGGAATAGTCTGTAGGCACCAACAATAGCTATTTGGTCGAACTAAGAATAAATCAGGAGATAGAGGCTGTATGACAAAAGTAGGACATTGATCATAAATGACATTAATCTTGTAGATTGGGATGATCAGATTAACAGAAGAAGCCATGATGAAGAATTCAGTGTGTTTTATTTTCTGTATTCATTAACGGGATGAGGACGTCGCTGGCCAGGCAGCATTTATTGTCCATCCCTAATTGGCCGGAGGGCAGTTCAGAGTCAACCACATTGCTGTGGGTCTAGAGTCACATGTAGGCCAGACCAGGTAAAGATGGCAGTTTCCTTCCCTAAGGGACATTAGTGTGTTCAGGATAGTTTCCTAGAACGATACATTGTGGATCCAATCAGGGATAAGGCTATCTGGTGATAGTAATGAGGAAGTTTTATCAAATGATATTTGAGTAAAAATCCCCTAGGGAACACTGAATTAACATGATAAAAGTTGGCATTCTGTTTGAGAGGAAGGAATTGGGTTAGAAATAGCTGTGCAAAGCTAGTGAGAGGGTAATTGCAAAACATGAGGGCAGAGCTGGCTGCATTGGACTGGAGAAGGAGTTTAGCAGCAAAGTCAATTGAGGGATGATGGCAGATATTTAAAAGTTCATGTCTCACAACAAAGATTAAATCCCAGTGAGAAAGAAGGATTCTAGGATTCAATTCTGTTAATTGACTACACGAGGCCCTGATTTGGGGGTGAGTTGAAGATTACTGATGGACCTTCTTGCCCAGCATTTAATTGCTTAGGTGTTTAAAAGGGATCAAGTGTTCCTCCATGGAAACTTGCCCAATAACTAATCCTTCTCGCCACCTCTAGGGAAGGGGTAAGCTCGTCCATTGTGTTAATACGTTCGGTTTAGTTTTGATGCTATTTGTTTTCTCAGTGCTCATAAATGTAAGCTTATTTGTATATTCCTAATGTTAAGGTTAATTGATTTGATCAGCACCAATATGTGACTTACCTTCTGGATTTTCCACTGTAGAAACTGCTATGGATAAGAAAGTCTATGCTCAGAATAACAGTGACTCGGAATATATTCGTGCAATTTACAAGTGAGTTCCTTGTGTTTCCTGAATGGTTTTCTGCATTTTTTAATGATGTTTCTGATATGAAGTAGAAGATGATCCTTTTGTGATACAATCCATTTGGGTGAATTGATGGTGACAGGATAATCCACAAATTCCTGTCATTAATGTTATTTACTAAACTTTTTAAAATCACTTTGAACTTAAGCTTTTGAAGAACATCATCTTTCCAAATTAAGTAACATTTTTATAGAAACAAGATTTCTCATACCAGGTTAAAAAGAAAGTGAAAAACAAGGTGTCAGGCAATGGTGATCAGTTGTATTTTAATTGTATCGATGGTGGTATTTGTTGCTAATTTTCCTTTCTATCTCCCACATCTTTTAGCTGTTAATAGGCCAGACTCTTTAGGAAAACAGATTTTTAACTCCCTCCACCAGATTATAGCTGTACCATAAGCATTTAAATTTTTTGGTGATTTGCCCATCAAATTGTTTGCCTCTTATCCACTGAGCTTGATTTTAAATTTTTGAAGGAGGCAAGGGCACCCTTCTTGATCCAGCAAGTTCATTCTTTAAAGATGTAGATTGGGACTCAATGATGTAAAAACAAACTAAGAGCTAACCTCTGAGTTTGCAAACTGGAATGAAAAATTGAACCATGCACAGTATCGAGGGAGAAGTCTCTGTCATCAAACAAGGCCTACATTGAGGAGAACAGAGTCCAAATGAATGCAGTGCAAAGTCCATACCTCCATCTGTCACTCCAACAGTGGCTTTGTGTGGCATTCGTAATCAATTATGCAAACTGAGACTTTGCCTCATGTAAGACATTAGGCCATGTTAAACTAGATTATAAAATGTCTTGTGTAGATATTGCAATTATTCTCCATTTCAGTTAGAGGGCAGGCTGCCTCCTTGGCAACTTGCTGTCTGTGATATGTTGTTAATTAGGCTATATCAGGATGTTGGCCCAGTATCTATTGAAGGTAATGCAATGTGTTGTGCTATGTGACTTGAAGAAATGATAGCATTCTCATGACTTTGCTACTTGTGCCCTCCTTGATGATGGAGGGTTTGAAGATGGGATTAAAGCAAGCATGGTAAATTGCTTTGGTGCATCCTGTTAGTGTATGCTATAGCCACGGTGCATCAATAATGAAGGGTGTGGCAAAAATCTTCTTTTGGGATTTGGGGGGAGGAGGTTGTTAATCAAACTGGCTGTTCTGTCTTAGATGCATTTTGATCACTTTTGTTAACTGTGAACACTGCAGCCATTCAGGTAGATTTTCCAAGAGAGAAATTTGCCCTTTTAAAGGGCAATGAAGCCTGGAGAAGACGGGTGAGCCGAACACTGACCCCTTGTCCCAGTGCTGTAGCCATGATGTTAATGATTTGGAGAGGCTTTTGCTCGGCACTAATGTTGCTTAATTGAAAATGTTTGTGTCAAAGATTAGCATTGTCCAGTGTAAATGCTGCCTATTGCTTCTCAGCCAAGCTTGAATGTTGTTCAGATCATGTGTTTTTTTAAGAAGAAGTCTCATTTCATGATGTGAAGAGAGGATTTTGAGTGAACTGTAATGAGGAAGATAATTTCTCTTTGCTTAGGATGAGTGATTTGATCCACCGCAGACAGAAAATGCCTTGGTTTTGGCCTGACTTCATGTTCAACACATTCGGTGATGGAAAGGAACATGATGAAGCCCTCAAAATTCTGCATGCCTTTACAGAGAAGGTAGACTGATGGTCAAGCTGTTTTGTTTCAAAAGAAAATATACAAAATGTTGAAAGCCAGCAAATGAAAGAGTATCTCTGGAGAGGGCAAAGGAAGCTACATATTGAATCTAAAAGCTGAAGTATATAACCGATAAGGGCAAGTTAAATATTGGTGGTCTGAAATATATTTCAGTTTTAAAAATGGGTTTGCTTTGCTCGAGTCCTAAAAGGCATTACTACTAGACTGGTCTGCAGCAGCTGGTGAAGGAACCAATGGGAGAGAAAAGCATACAAGCAGTCCTTGCTATCTGCTGGTTTTTGCTACCTGGGGATCCATGTACTTGTGAAGTCAGCCTTGACTTCATCTTTCCTTTTCTTTCCCCCATTGTCCTCAGTAAACCGATTGTGCAGTCCTTCACAGCAGTTAGGAGTGATACCTGCCTTTTTGTTTTATTACCTGCAGGAAGTCCGTGTCCCTATCTCTCTCACGTAATGACTGAATGTATTAGACACACCTCGCCCTCCCCAATCTACCTGCTGCAGATGGATCTATCTGTGACAGTAGCACTAGGAGCAACCACTGCACAGCCCTTGCAGACTTTGCATCCAGGATGTCCTTTGTCGTCTTCTGTGGTATGATACATGATGTGGAGGTGCTGGTGTTGGATTGGAGTGGACAAAGTCAGAAATCACATAACACCAGGTTTTAGCCCAACAGGTTTATTTGAAATCACAAGCTTTCAGAGCGAAGCCCCTTCGTCAGGTGAAGGGGCTACACTCCGAAAGCTTGTGATTTCAAATAATCCTGCTGGACTATAACCTGGTGTCGTGTGACTTCTGACTAAATGGGATAGATCTCAAACAGACCGTCTTCTCCATGCACGACTGGAAATTGCTGCTCAGACAAGCATTTAATGCCCATCCCCGATTTTCTCTTGAAGGTAATAGAGAGCCAGAAATGTTTGAGTTAGATGTTGCATGGAATAAATGTGACATCTCTAAGAAGTGAACAGCATACCAAGACAATATTGTGTGAACTATTCAAATTGCTATCCCATGGTGTTGCTGTTGATAACTGTCAAGTTTGACTAGACTGAAGTGTTTTTGTTTTCAATGAGTGGATTACTCTGACAGCAGTAGAAACTAGGCTCTGGATCTGTCAGTACGTGGATTGTTTGGTCCAGCATTTTCTTTGAGTGCCTGTTGGGCGTACCAGAACAGGAAGACAGTCAAAATGGCCAAGTATCTCCAGAGAGGAATCTGAGATTGCTGGCGAAGAGTGCTGGGATCTGCAGACTTAGTCAATAAATTACCTAAGTGTCTAATAGCTGCTAGCAGAGCAACAGATAAGTCCAAGCCCAGGGTTAAGACAAATACAGTTCTAATCTGTTCTAATCACTAGATAAGTCTCATTCTGAGAAAATCCATTTGATTTTTATTAGGTGATTATAGAGAGGTCTTGCAAAACGGAAACTTCTGAAGAATGTAGCAGTTCCAATCTGGATTTAGAGTCTGAATCACAGAGGAAAAAGAAGCGCAAAGCATTTCTTGACCTGATTCTCAGCGCAATGGATGAAGATGGAAAGAAACTGAGTCAACAGGACATTAGGGAAGAAGTGAACACATTCATGTTTGAGGTAAGATAATATTCGAAAGTAGTGCATAGCATTTTTCTATTTGTTGAATCAAAGGCTCAAATAATGATGTAAGGATTGAAATTATTGTTAGCGTGTGGATCATGAAAATATGTGGATGATATTCTTAATGGAGGAGTTAAACTAATTATGACAAATGCCTCTGTTGAAATAGTGAATTATGTCATATGTTTATCTGGCTTGCTTGGTGATTTCAGAGTTAAAAGTTAGGCACATTGCTGTGTATTTTGATGCGTGTGTAGGGCAGAACTAGGTAAGGATGTCCAATTTCCTTCCCTAAAATCCACCAGCTGTGTATTTTACATCAATCAACAATAGTTAGATGGTCATCTTTTAGACTGGCTTATAATTCTAGATTTTATTGACATTTCGCTGTCTCCTGTGGTGGGATTTTTAATCCACGTCCCAGAACATTAGTGTGGGATTCTGGATTACCAATATATCACCGCGTTTCATGTTTTTCTGTGACCTTGATTCTTTTAAAGAAACTGATTACAATACTTTGCCAAAATGCATTCAATAAGTAATAGATCAGTCCTAGTTGATCCATTGCTTCTTCTGAGCAGAAGACATACATTACTCTGGTAAATGTGGGCTTGAATGGGGGTGTTGAGCAGGCTCCTGGCTTGGCAGAACTGATTTGCATTAATTTCTATATTTCATCTTTAGGTGTGCGCATAGTCCTTGACTCATGGTTTTTTTTATTAGTTTGTTGTCAGAATTCAAAACACCTGTTATTCTCAAAAGAATTCTATTCCGGGTGAGGAAAGACCTGCTGTATCTCTGCCTCTACTTGTGTCTATTCCTTCATTCCTCCATTATGTCCCTTAAATGCCAGCAATTAGAATGTTTCCGATTTATTAATGATCAAAAGATGTAACTGATAATTGGAAGCTTTTTAAAAGCAGAACTTCAAATTAGAATGAGGACAAATATAGTCAAGATAAAATTGAGCTTCAGGGTTGTAAAACAAGCGGCAGTTGATCAGATATGCAGTAAATGTTCTGATTGGTTTCCTTTCCAAAAATCTTCAGCATCAATTGGTCACATCAAAGCAGTGGAACAAACTTGAATATCTGTTCTGAATCAAAACAGTTGCATTGTCCTTTTCCTATTGATAGTCTAAAAGATCATCTGTGAATAGCATTTAACAATTACTACAGAGTACTGTTGTAGTCATGTTCTAAATTAAATTAGAATGGTTACAGTTGGGATAAAAAAAATCCTCTGGATGTAATATTTTACACCAGAGGTTGCAATGTTACTGTAGTCTAGCCTGGTGTCTCTTAATTGTGTAAATATTTCTAGCTGCTAGTTATTTTGCTAATCATTCATTGCTTAAAATTCACTTATTTAAATAAATCACTGATCGTTTTTCTCTTTTGGAAGCTTTCATAATATTCTTAAAGTTATTTTCTTTATTTCTAATGAGACAAGTGAGAATTTGGCCCTTTATTACTCTAACTTCTAAAGTTTAAAGTAGATATCACATGGCTCGTAAGTGACTTGGTTTTACTTGTTTGGCAGGTTTAGACACCTTTTTAGATGGTGATAAAAGGCTCTCCCGATTTCTTTGTTGTATTAAGCTGGAGCATAATAAAGAATAAAAGACTTCCAGGAATCTGAATTAATATTATGCCCTAACCTGCCTTCTACTAATCTTTTGATTTGCTTTCAGTGTAAAGATTGACAGACTATTTGGGATTCAAAATTGCTTCTCGTGTACGTAGTGTCTCAACTCTAGGGGCCACCTTATGTCCTGAGTAAGAAGGATTAGAATGTGAATTATAATACAAAATGCTGGAAATATGTACCAGATCAAGTGACATCTTTTAGACAGAGAATTTTCAAGTTGATTACTTTTCATCAGAATCCAAAAATATATTTGAGAAAACTTTGATTTATTTAAATTCTAATTCAGAACAAACCATTCTATAATTTCACAAAAATGGAATGTTTTTGTATTTGTAGTTATAAAGAAATATGTTGTGGCTGTTGATATAATTATAGCAGCATTGATTAACACTGTGGTATAATGATAATGTCACTGGACTAGTCCTGAGTTTCAGGCTAATAATGTTCTGGGGTCATTGACTGATGGAATTTAAATTCAGTTAATAGAATTGGAATTAAAAGCTAGTCTTGGCAATGATGACCACAAAACTAGAACTGTTTTGAAAGTCCATCTGGTCCTTTCATCTTTTTAGGAAAGAAAATCAGCCATCCTTTCCTGATCTGGCCTACAGGTGACTCCAGACCCACATTAATGATGCTGATTCCCAACTACCTAATGAAATGGCCTAGTAAGCCACTTACTGCAAATCCCCAATTGACCTTGAATTAAGTGTTGAGACTTGCCAGCAATGCCCACATCCCATGAAAGAAATTTTCATTTCTGTAGCATTTTACAATATATGGTTAGGTGCACATACAGCATCTGGATTCTTCAAATGGATGTAGATTTGTGATTCTGAGATCCAGCTAGTTTTGAGTTAATTGCAAGTCTACGTATAAGAAAACTTGATTGTGAAAGAGTAGAGGGGACTGATTCACCACAGTACACCCATGTTCAGTATGACTGTACAAAAGCAAAAATTGCAGATGTTTGAAGTCTGAATAAGAATTCTCAGATTCGCAACGTTGCCAGACCTGCTGAGTTTCTCCAGTGTCCTGTTTTTATTCAGTATTATTGCATACTAACAGAGCGCTCCATTTAGTGGTTATTTATTGTGTGCTAACTTTGATCAGTGGTTTATTTTTCCCTTGGGAAATGTTGTTATATCCTTACTTGAGTGCAGGCAAATAAATATTTTTGAACCATGATTGAAACAGCAAATAATACAATGTATAATATAGTGCTCTCTAAATTATAGTGTAGGTACTGTAGCTTGGCAGTAAGATCTGTTCATTACATAAATAAGTTGCCAGCTGCACTAAAAGGCTTGCTATCTTATTCTGCTTCAAACCAATTGGAGGTGAAGGATGCCTTGGTATTAAAAAGACTGTAGATAAGTACTGTCCCTGCCATTGTGTATTTCTGTCATTCTCTTTCTAGCTTCTTTTGTTCCTTTCCTTACGTAAACATTTTTCTCTAACTTTTTATCTTTCATTTTCTTCTTTTTTAAGTGCCATCCTGGTTCTGATGCTGCTTTACGATGTGGATGAAATTGTTTTAACAAAGATTTTTCCATTGTCTTTTATAAACCAAAATCTATCTAGCTGTAACACTTCATAAGCGTTTTTTTTTGAAGTTTCAATTTATTCTGTAGATATGTTGTTCTTGATTTTAATAGTGTTTCCGTTTAGCTGTGGAAAAATGGGGAGGAGTACTTCTACCTTTGCTAATAAGGAAAGAATCCGTGTAGGGGCAAGTTGTTGTTTAAAGACTTAAAGGTTTTGGTTATATTTCTAAAGTAAGATCAATTAATATAAGAGGTCAGTTTAAGTATTGTCTCCAGTGTTCCTTCTCAACAATGGAAACAACTGTTTTCTGTTGGTCTGTTTGGATTATGGTGATAATACATTGGATTCAGCCAATTGAAAAATCAAGTGTAAAGATGTATAGATTTTTTAAAAATTGCTTTGACTTTGTCATCAGGGGCATGATACCACAGCGACTGCAATAAACTGGACCCTTTACCTCTTGGGAACCCATCCTGATACACAGAAGAAAGTTCATGAAGAGCTGGATGATATTTTTGGTAAAGTTATAAGCAATTCAGTTCCAACATTTACTTTTACTTTTGCAAAGGGCTGAAAAATAAAGTGTATCTTGGCATTGTAAACCTTTAAGATTTTGATACATTTGTAGTTGATGCCACATGATGACAAGTAATGACTGAGGGTGCTGTGTATAAGAAAAGCTTCAGGCCTAGTGATAGAGAGTCAGAGATGTACAACATTGAACCGGTCCAGCTTATCCATGCTGACCAGATATCCTAAATTTAATCTAGTCCCATTTGGCCCATATCCCTCAAACTCTTCCTATTCATGTACGAATCCAGATGCCTTTTAAATGTTGTAATTGTACCAGCCTTCACCACTTCCTCTGGCAGCTTGTTCCATACACGCGCACCACCCTCTGCGTGGAAAAAGTTGTCCCGTAGGTCCCTTTTAAATCTTTCCCCTTTTGGATTACCCTACTTTGGGGGAAAAGACCTTGATTATTCACCTTATCCATGCCCCTCGTGATTTTATAAATTTTTAAAAGGTCACCCTCAGTGTCCGACACTCCAGGGAAAATAGCCCCAGCCTCTCCCTATAACTCAAACTCTCCAACCCTGGCAACATCCTCGTAAATCTTTTCTGAATCCTTTCATTTATACAAACTGTTTTGCTGAAGATTTGTGCTCCAGAACTAGCTGTACAGCGAGGCAACCTGCTCCATTACAATCACAACACTGTCATTTGGTGAACAATGTAGAAAATTGCCCAGGTGTGTCTTTTTTACAAGGAGCAGGACAAATTTAATCTGGCCAATGATAGCCCCATCAGTTTATTTTCAATCCTCAGTAAAGTGATAAAGCTGCCAGGCTGGACTTAGTTTAAAAAAAATGCTTGTTCAGTGCTGAGATGGGTTTTTGCTACTTGTCTCATTTCAAACATGTATGAAAGAGCTGAATTCTTGACAGCTAGAGAGCTCCTGCGGTGGGTAGGTGTGAGGGGTGAGATGTGAGTCGCTCCTGAACCAGTTGAGGCCCTTAAATAATGAACCTCCTTTTTGGCCCCCTGTTCTTTGATGAAGCCTGCAGCCACCTCCCACAATAATGTCTGCAAGTCTGACCTTGGCAAGACCATGAACTTGCCTGTTTGGGACTGTCTGACTGCCTCTGCTTCCAACAGTAGTCACCACTCCCAGTGGCACTTTGGCTTGATTGAGTTGCATCATTGTGAGGTAGGACGTTACAGATCAAGCCAGTTCGAGGCCCAAAGGCCGTTGAGAGACTGCAGGGTCAGCTAGTCAAGGGTGAGCAGGCTCAGCCAGGAATTTTACATCAGGAACCCTATCATCTCTGTAAAAGAGAGAAAGCAAACTACAGTGGTGGTAGGAACTGCTGATGCTGGACAATCTGAGATAACAAGGTGTAGAGCTGGATGAACACAACAGGCCAAGCAGCATCAGAGGAGCAGGAAAGCTGACGTTTCGGGCCTAGACCCTTCTTCAGAAATGGGGGAGGGGAAGGGGTTTCTGAAATAAATAGGGAAAGAGGGGGAGGCGGATAGAAGATGGATAAAGGAGAAGATAGGTGGAGAGGAGACAGACAGGTCAAGGAGGCGGGGATGGAGCCAGTAAAGGTGAGTGTAGGTGGGCCATTAAGGGGGGATAGGTCGGTCCAGGGACAACGGACAAGTCAAGGGGGCGGGATGAGGCTAGTAGGTAGGAGATGGGGGTGGGGCTTGAGGTGGGAGGACAGGTTAGGGAGGCGGGGACAAGCTGGGCTGGTTTTGGGATGCGGTAGGGGGAGGGGAGATTTTGAAGCTTGTGAAGTCCACATTGATACCATT
>NW_025967072.1:0-6105 GCF_021869965.1 Rhincodon typus | reverse complement strand
ATCATGATCCCCCACCCAACCACCAAAACATCATCTCCCAAACCATCCACAACCTCATCACTTCAGGTGACCTCCCACCCACAGCCTCCAACCTCATCGTACCCCAACCCCGCACTGCCCGCTTCTATCTCCTTCCCAAAATCCACAAACCTGACTGCCCTGGTCGACCCATTGTCTCCGCCTGCTCCTGCCCCACCGAACTCCTCTCCACTTATCTCGACTCCATTTTCTCCTCCTTGGTCCAGGAACTCCCCGCCTACATCTGTGACACCACCCATGCCCTCCACCTTATCCAAAACTTCCGATTCCCTTCTTCCCAACACCTCATCTTTACCATAGACGTCCAGTCCCTATATACTTGCATTCCCCATGCAGATGGCCTAAAGGCCCTCCGCTTCTTCCTGTAACGCAGGCCCGACCAGTACCCCTCCAATGACACCCTTATCCATTTAGCTGAACTCGTCCTCACCCTTAGCAACTTCTCTTTCCATTCCTCCCACTTCCTACTGACAAAGGGGGTGGCCATGGGTACCCGCATGGGCCCAAGCTATGCCTGCCTCTTTGTAGGATATGGGGAACGATCCCTCTTCTGAAGCTACACTGGCCCTATCCCTCACCTCTTCCTCCATTACATCGATGACTGACTGTATCGGCACTGCCTCGTGCTCCCACGAGGAGCTCGAACAGTTCATCCACTTCACTAACACCTTCCACCCCAACCTTAAGTTCACCCGGACCATCTCCGATACCCCTCTCTCCTTCCTGGACCTCTCTATTTCCGTCTCTGGCAACCATCTGGAAACCGATATCAATTTCAAGCTCACCGACTCCTACAGCTACCTAGAGTACACCTCTCGCCCACCTTCCTGCAAAAAGGCCATCCCCTATTCCCAATTCCTTCGCCTCCACCACATCTGCTCCCGAGATGAGGCATTCCACTCCCGGACATCCCAGATGTCCTCGTTTTTCAAGGACCGCAACTTCCCCTCCACAGTTGTCGAAAATGCCCTTGACCGTGTCTCTCGCGTTTCCCGCAACTCATCCCTCACACACCTCCTCCCCGCAATAATAACCAAAACAGAATCCCCCTCGTCCTCACGTACCACCCCACCAACCTCCGGATCCAACGCATCATCCTCCAACACTTCCGCCATCTGCAATCCGACCCCACTACCAAAGACATTTTTCCCTCCCCACCCATATCTGCTTTCCGGAGGGACCACTCTCTCCGTGACCCACTTGTCTGCTCCACACTCTCCTCCAGCCCCACCACCCTCAGCACTTTTCCCTGCAACCGCAGGAAGTGCTACACCTGCCCCTACACCTCCCCCCTCACCCCCATCTCCTACCTACCAGCCTCATCCCGCCTCCTTGACCTGTCCGTCATCCCTGGGCCGATCTATCCCCTCCCTAACTCCCCACCTACACTCACCTTTACTGGCTCCAACCCCGCCACATTGACCTGTCTGTCTCCTCTCCACCTATCTTCTCCTTTATCCATCTTCTATCCGCCTCCCCCTCTCTCCCTATTTATTTCAGAATCCCCTTCCCCTCCCCCATTTCTGATGAAGGGTCTAGGCCGGAAACGTCAACTTTCCAGCTCCTCTGATGCTGCTTGGCCTGCTGTGTTCATCCAGCTCTACACCTTGTTGTCTCAAGCAAACTGCAGTGTTCTGAAGAATCAAAACGTCAACTTTCCTGCTCCTCTGATGCTGCCTGGCCCACTGCTCCTCCAGCTCCACACTGTGTGTTATCTGTACATGCATTGTTTTACCGATGCTTCGGCTTGTTGCATCTATACTTACTCCAAGGTGCTCTTTTTTTACTCCCTCCTATTCCTCCTGTTGTGTGTTGACCACTTCATACTCGGATGTGGATCAGCTGTCTAAGGCTGAAAATGAGCAGCTGACCTGATCACGTCAGTTTTCCACCAATTGAGTTAGTTTAAAAATTACCGCATGTTTGGGGCCAAAATAGAAACATTGACACCTGAGGAATTCCAATGAAGAAACAGCAAGTGAGAGAAGAATCAATCCTATCCTTAATGATTTCTTTCTACAGAGGATTTTGAAGCTTATCTTTCCCATACAGGATTGGACACAGGACTTGCCCACAAACCACTCCTGAGAAATGACTGACATTCAACACAATAATCACAACTGAGTTATATTTGACCTTTTAAACATAATGGAATGTCCAAGGCACTTTGTGGGAGTGTTCTGAAATATAGTTTGGTGCTGTGATACATAAGGAAGTATTAGGTCAGTTGACCAAAAGCCTGGACAGTGTGTGAATCAGGAGTGCCTTAAAAGTGGAAGACTAGGTGGAGAGTTGTAGAGAGTGTATTCCAGAGTTTTGGGCTGAGACAACTGAAGGCACAGCTGCCAATGGTAGAGCAGTTAAAGTTAGGAATGCAGAAAAGGTCGGAGTTGAAGGAGTACAAATATTTTGTAGGGTATGGGAGTGAAGGAGAACACAGAGGGAGGGGTGAAGCTATGGTGAGATTTCAAAAGACAGACTTGAATTTTAAAATCAAGTCCTTGCTTCCTGTCAGAAGCAAACAAAGTTACAGCCAGACACAAATTTCAAGAGAAGTTGCAAATGGAAGTATGAAGCAAAATAATGTCTAGGAGGTTCCAAGCAATGAAAGAGCTGTAAAGTAACGTCAGGAATGGCTATAATAAGAAGTATTGTGAAAGGGAGTAGACCAACTTTGCCTTCTTTTCATATATTCTTCCAAAGTGGTTTTTACAGGTCTTGAATTATTGTACAAATCCAATAAATTGCTTTGAGATAATTATAATGGACCCATTTTTTAAAATAAATATGAAATAGTCAAAGTACAATAATAACTTGCTAAACAATGATGGAAATGAATTCGGAAAGTGAGGATCTTAACTGACCAATTTGCTTGACCTTTGAGAATGTCATATCCCACTTCCTTTTGCCTCTTTCCCTTCCTTCTCTTCCCCATTCAACCCTTTCTCTCCCTTCCCAAGTATTCTGAAAATTTTCCTTAAATTATATTTTCTGAAAATTCACTTTTTGACTTTTCTACCCTTTTTCATCAGGTAATTCTGATCGTCTTGCTACAATGGAAGATCTGAAGCATCTCCAGTTTCTGCAATGTGTTATTAAGGAGTCTCTGCGCTTGTTCCCTTCTGTTCCAATTATTGCACGTACTTTGCATGAGGACTGTTATATTGGTAGGTACTGCAGTTTGTTTCTTTTAGTTTAGAATTTTGAAAAGTATACACAACCTGCTTTTCATAACGTAAAACAACTCCTGAAATTCAAAATTGAGGATTTTTTCTTTGTAATATGGCTGGATCGCTACATAGAATTCATTAGAATATATAGCAGAGAAAAAGACTCTTAGCCCAAACAAGCCATGATGACACTGTCTATGTTCCACACCCTCCTCCCATCATTCCTTGTGTATCTCTATCAATGTAACTACATAACCCCCTCTCTCTTACAATAACACAGCCCCTCTCAGACCATTCAATTCAAGCACTCCTTATGGTAGCAAATTCTGCATTCCACCATTGTCTATGTCAAGATGTTTCTTTTGAGTACCCTACTTGATTTCTTGGTAGCTATCTTGTTGGCCTGTTTTTTACCCTTTTCTCTATTTGCTTTATCAAAACTGTTTCATAAATTTAACAATCCTTATTAGGATACTCCACAACTTTCTCTTCTCAAGAAGAGACCCAGTCTGTTAATCCTTGGTCAACTCGGCCTAATATCATTCTTAGAAATCATTTTTGCAGTCACTCTAGTTCCTCTACAGTATTTTTCTGATATGCCAATCAGAAATATATTTATTATCCAGAGTGCGGGATAACTAAAGTTCAATGCAACAACAGCATAAGTTCTCTGCAGTACTATTCCTTAAGAAATGAATCTCAACAAGTGCAAGCCCACTGCTTTGTTGCACTTGCTTCAGCTTTATTGACATGTGTCGCATGATTTAGTATTTACACCACAAGATCCATTTGCTTCTCTACCCTGTCTTTTTGGAAAAAAAAAACACTTGGGGAAAATAAGAATTTTTTATTCAGTTGTGGGACATGGGCTCTGCTGGCCGGCCCATCCCTAGTTGCCCTAGAGGGTGGTGGTGACCTGTCTTCTTGAACTGCAGCAGTCCATGTGTTGTAGGTAGCCCTACAGTGCCCTAGCGGCGAAGATGGTGGAGCAGCAATAGCTGAGTTTCCGAGGGTAATTCAGGAGACACAGCAGAAATCCTTCCTAAGGAAGAAGGTACATAATAAGAGGAGGATGAGGTGACCATGGCTGACAAAAGAAGTCAGCGACAGCATAAAAGCCAAAGAAAGAGCATCCAATGTGGTTAAGATTAGTGAGAAGCCAGAGGATTGGGAAGATTGATTTTTTTAGAAAAACCAGTAGAGGATAACTATCAAAACAGCAATAAGGGAGGAAGAGATGAAATATGAAGGTAAGCTAGCTAGTAGTACAAAAGAAGATAGCAAGAGTTCTTTTAGGTATCTACAAGATATGAGAGAGGCGAGAGAGGCAAGAGTGGACACTGGACCACTGGAAAATGAGGCTGGTGAAGTAGTAATGGGGAATGAAGAAATGGTGAAGGAACTGAATAAGTACTTTGCATCAATTTTCACAGTGGAAGACACCACCAGCATACCAAACGTCAAGAGAGTCGGGTGGGGTGGGGGGTGTAGGAGCAGAGGTGAGACTCATGGCCATTGCTAAGGAGAAGGTACTGGGGAAGCTTGAAAAGTCTAAATTTGAATAAACCACCCAGACCAGTTGGACTGCACCCTAGAATTCTAAAAGAGATAGAGAAATGGAAAATGGCTAATGTAACATCACTGTTTCAGAAAGGAGAGAGGCAGAACACAGGAAACTGCAGGCTGGTTAACCTGACCTCAGACATTGGTCACATTTTAGAGTCCATTATTAAGGATGAGATTGCAGAGTACTTGGTTTTTTAAAAAAAAAGGCTGAGTCAGCACTCCTTCGCCATAGGAGGTCATACCTCTCAAATCTATTAGAATTCGTTCGAGGAGGTAACAAGTTAGACAAAGGAGAGCCAGTGGAAGTGATCTGTTTTAGATTTCCAGAAGGTGTTTGACAAGGTGCTGCACAGGAGGCTGCTAAATAAGGTAAGACCCCATGGTGTTAGGGGCAAGGTACTGGCATGGATAGAAGATTGGTTGACTGGCAGAAGGCCAGTTAGTGGGGCTAAAGTGGTCTTTTTCAGGATGGCAGTTGATGACTAGTGGTGTTCTGTAGGAGTCTGTATTGAGACCACAACTACTCACGTTATACGTTAATGATCTGAATGAAGGAACTGAGGGCATTGTTGCTAAATTTGTAGATGAGACAAAGATGATGGAGGGACAGGTCATGTTGAGGAAGCAGGGAGGCTGCAATAGGACTTGGACAGGCTAGGAGAGTGGACAAAGAAGTGACAGTTCGAATAAAGAAGCTTGAGATTACGTACTTTGGGCAGAATAGAGACACAGGCTATTTTCTAAATGGGAAAAGGCTTCGGAAATCTGAAGCACAAAGGGACTTGAGTCTTAATTCAGGATCTCTTCAGGTTAACATGCAGGTTCAGTTGGCAGTTAGGAAGGTAAATACAATGTCAGCATTCATTTCAAGAGGTCTGGAATACAAGAGTAGAAATGTACTTCTGAGGCTATATAAGGCTGTGGTCAGATGGCACTTGGAATATTGTGAGCAGTTTTGGGCCCCATATCTAAGGAAGGATGTGCTGGCCTTGGTGGGGGGGGGGTCTGCAGGGGAGGTTTATAAGAATGATCCCAAAGATGAAGGATATTGTCACATGAGGAGCAGTTGAGGACTCTGGGTCTTTACTCAAGGAGTTTAGAAGAATGAGGGAGGATCTCATTGAAAATTACTGAACACTGAGAGGCCTGGATAGAGTGGATGTGGATAAGATGTTTCCACTAGTAGAAGAGACTAGCAATGGGGGTGGGGGCTGGGACCAGCCTCAAAGTGAAGAGTTGACCCTTTAGAACTGAGATGAGAAGGAATTTCTTCAGCAGAGGGTGGTTAATCTGTGGAACTAATTGCCACAGAAGGCTGTGGAGGCCAAGT
>NW_025967071.1:0-25000 GCF_021869965.1 Rhincodon typus | reverse complement strand
GAGTGAGTGCCACTACCATCATTACCCTTGGTTCCAACATCTATGCAAAAATGTATGTCACCATAATAACCAAGACCTCCAGGCTCAGTAGGCTAAAGGGCTGCTGTTAGTACCAGTCTGATCCAAAGTAGCATGTTTAATCCCTGTTCCAACCAGAACAGATTTGAGCTACCTCCTTTCACTACCCATACTGGCATTGTGGATCAACTTGCTTTCAGAAGAGAACTGAATAAGTAGTGGTCTCACGTAATAGCTCAACTGTTCAGGGTGTTATCCAACACAGGAGGTTTTCGCATTGGTTGCTCAGTGATTGAAGAGCTCGGACTCCAACCGTCTGTTTCCGAGGGTGTAGTTCAAACTAACAGTAAAGGAATTGAAGCTCAACATGTTTTGAGAGGGTTGGCTGTTACAGATAACTAGTTTAGCAGCTGCCATGTGTTTTTCAGAAAAAAAATCTGAAAAATTATGCAGATTAACATTGTTTCTTTTTGGCAAGACAAACTTTAATTTACAATACACAGTTGGGAGATTCATTCATCCCAAATGGCTTTTGAGCTACTACCTCAAATGGAGTAACTTGCAAGGCCATTTCAAAAAGCAGTTGAGTGTCAATCAACCATAACATTCTCTGGCATACATGCGACTCTTAGCAGATTTCCTTCCCTAAACATTGAGTAAATCAGAAGGTCCTACATTAATACTGTAGTTACCAGGTACTTAGTCCAGATTTAATTATTTACCTGAATTTAAGTTAACCTCTTGTGGGTTTTGAGCTCATGTTAATTTAAGATTGATTGCTTGACATTGTACTTTGATTATTTTTAAACAGAAGTTAGCAAGACTGGATCAATCCAATTTGAGAAACAGAAAAGGAGAAATCAAACAACTTCATAAACTGGAAATCTCCACTTTCGATCAGTGTTTAGCTAACACTCCTCAGGACTACACTGACAATGGGAAACCATTCACTTCTTGTAGCCCTTCACAAGCAGATGAAGATTCAGAAACTACAATTCTGACACACGGTATGAAGCATTCAGACACGGATCTTTCTGGCAATAGTGACCAGGAATCAGGCGTTGCTGACTTGAACTGCAGATCACCAAATGGTGGAGACTTCCTGTCTAGTGAAGACAACAACAAAAATCTGTCAGTATACTCTGAAGAACTTGCCTTTGCTGTTGCATGAGAATCTAGTGATACTTGCTAATAACTCACACATGGGAACAAATTTTATATTAAATTATGTACTGGTAAATAAGGGATTGCAGGTTTTTGGTATTGTTTTAAATTTGTAAATCAAGATTATCATTCAGAAGGTTCATTTACTGTTGGAGTTATCTAGAGAGTTGCAAGCAGGAGTGAGAGTCTGAGCTGACCACCCTGGAGTCAGGCAACTTATCCAACGTGTAACCAATTTCTTTGACATGAGCAGTACAAAAGTTGCAACTGATGTGAAATGAATCAGCAGATAGAAGGATCTGAGCAGAGAGTCTACAGTGACAAGAAAATAGCAGTTTTAAAAAAACTCATCTAAAGGGAGCGGTTAGGATCTCCTTTTTAATTATAACTGGATCAATATTTGAGGGTACATCCCTGGATTTTACATGCTACAATTGCTTGACAGGAATTAAATGAATTGTATTTGAACACAATGTACTACTTTGAGAAATTTAAATTACTGTATTTGAAAGCAAACCTTATGTACTTACATTTGGATTTTCATATCTAAAGAAAAATCTTTGAAATTGATTTATCACAAATGTCTGCAAAGAAAATTCAGATAAATGTCAAAATATGAATATGTAGAGTCAAAAACATGATGCCCTCTAAGTGTACCTTTCCTTTGAAAAATAAATTTATTCTATTTAATTCTGAAAGGAGTAGGTAATAAGAAATTGAATTGTACTTAATGTAATTGCTTTGGTGTACCCCATTCTAATTATTTAAGAAATGACTAGCCTCAGACTCATGTCCGTACAAAGGCCAAGCAAAGATCAAGTAGTCTAAACAATCATGCATGAAACTGCAATACAATGGATAAGTATTCCAAATGAACTTTCTTTTCAAAGTTATCCACTTTTAATGTCCAGAAAAATGCTATTTTTCTCAACTTGAACCAAGATGGTTGTAGATGTTTTCATTACTCAAAAGCAGCTTTGTTTTGAAGAGCCCACTCTGCAAATCCACCCAGTTTCAACTTTAAACACTGCCCTTTTTTAAAAACGTACCTGTAACCCTTGAATGCATGACTCCATGTCCCACATTAGAAAACTCGACATGTGCAGACCATTACACAATGAGTTTGAGATTTTATTCCCTCTTATGAAAAGAATATATGCTATTAAATATTTGCTATTTATTTCCTGACAATCCTGTGATATCTTAACATGTTATCAATAGAAGAATCACATTGTAACATCTTGATATGGTTAATTAAATACAAAAATGTGATGTAGCTTGTGGTATTTCCATAATTAGTGATTTTTAAAGAGTATGTAGACATTTACTTTGTAAAACTTCTGAAGTAATGATTTTTCATCATCTAGTTTTAAGTTATATAAATTATCTCAGCATGATCTTGAGACTGCTTGTTGCAACATACCAATGGAGTGCCACAGCAATGTTGAATTCTTAAACTGAAAATTCAGCTCAATAAATTTCACCAACAATAAAACTAGTTGAAAGTGTTTTATGAAGATTAAAGCAACACAGTGCAATTATCAGTACTATTTACAGATTAATAGTATGTTTAATACAGGAATCCACAGTTATTACTTACAAATGTAACAGTATTTACCAAGAATATTGAAATCATACAGGAACAAATTTAGGTAAATTTTGGTTATTTTGAGCTATATTTTAATATGGGAAACCAATTTTACAAAAACATCATTTCAAAAAGGTCATCCAAATAACATTCACTAAATGTATTGATACATCTGTAATTTTCATTTTGCAGTTGAATGCATTCCATCTTGTCCAGAACATGCATTTCAGCTCAAAAACTTAACTGCTGAGAGAAAACAACAGCATTAGCAATGGTGGCATGGTCCAAGCGTGTATTATTTTATCTTCAATGGATAGACCCAAAATGATTTCTTACGCATACAGAAGTGCCCTCTGAAACAGAAAAAACACAAACATTGGACCCAGAGTTACTGTAACCAGCAAACATGACAAACTTGCCTTTGGGTGTCTAGCACCAAGGTAGTACCATATATATATTCATACAGAACAGTACAGCACAGGAACAGTCCCTTCAACCCATCATGTCTTTACTGACCACGATGCCATTCTAAACAAAGCACATTTGCCTGCATGTCATCTGTATTTATCTATTCTGTGTCTCCAAGTGTCTGTCCAAATGGCCCTTAAGTGTTGCTGTCATTATCTGCTTCTACCACCACACCTGGCAGTGTGTCCACGCACCAACCATCCTCTATTTAAAAAAAAACTTGCCCCTTCTTGTCTTAAATGTATGTGCCTAGTATTTGTCATTTCCATCCTGGGAAAAGGACTGCGAGTACCCACCCTATCCATGCCTTTCAATTTTATATACTTTATCATGTCAACCCTCAGCCTCTGATGCTCTAGTAAAGACTCCTTAATGAGACAGAAATGTTTCTAATTAGCAGAGTCTGATCTAGGAAGTATTACATTAAAATATTAAATTTAATCCTAATTCACGTGCAGAAAATAAAATAGAAAGAAAAACATCACAACGGTCCCGATTTTCTATCAATGGCAAAGTGTCAATCTTCTGCACCGACTGAATCAAAAAAACTCCATATCTACCTTGTATGTAGACTGTAGCAAGAACTTGCCCTTATGAAGGGATCCTGAGACAAATACATCTAATACCAAACAGTGAGGCATAATCTTGGTGAATCCATGTCCCTCAAGGTCAAACAAACACAATCTGTCATTGTTCAGGGTGGCATTTTATAGTAATTTCAAGCAGTTTTGAACTTTAAAAAAATTAAATACTTAGTCACTAATTGCAGAAAACCTTTTAAAAATTATGATAAATATTTAAATACTATTAGAAAAAGAGGTCAACAAAGAGGAAGCTATCCTAGCTATTAGCTTATTGCAGCACACTGAAAAGGAGATGTCATTTCCCAGCACGAGAATCATTATTGATACTTCCATTGTACAGCTGAGTTTGGGGGTGGCAAGGGGTTACAGAGACAGAATCAGAGGAAACTGTCTTCCTGAATGATGGCTTATGTCGAAGCTTGAGTCCCAACTTTCTGTATGTTAACATGCAAATTGAGCACCTTGACCTTCTTGGAAGAGGGATCTATGGCATAAGGGGGAATCAATTTAAGAAGAATTGGGGGGCGTGGTGCAGAATCAAAATACCAGAAGTAGGCCATTTAGTAAGTCATTCTTGACTGACATTTAGTTAAATCACAGCTGATCTTTTTCTCACCTCTCTAAAGTTGCCTTTGCTCCATGAGCTCTTCAGTATCTTTACTCAAGAAAGATCCAATAATGTTAATGCCAAACAATGGAATTGATCCATATTTGCACTCTTTACGGGTACAGATTTAGATTTTCACTAACCTGAGCAAACGTTTACTTCTAAATGGCTTTTGCTGTAATTCTTAAATGTTAAGCCCCTTGTTCTGAATTCTAAATAGTTTCAGGGTCTCTGGTGCTGTGAGGCAGCAGTGCTAATAACCACTGTGCCACCATGATAGCTACAGAACAAACAATGGTAAATTTTAAATTTCAATTGTTTTTGATAATGTTTTACGTTACCAGCACACAAACTAACTACTGATCTGGTAACCATCAACTCCACTTCCAGGATTTTCCCTTATTGATTAAAAATCCGTGTATCTCAGCCTAATATATATTTAATGACTTAGCCTCTATAGACCTCTGTCGTTAAAAAAAAAAATCCATCAATTCACTACCCTCAAGAAATTCTTTGTCATCTGTCTGAAAATGGCAACCTCTCATTCTATGATTATGCCCCATGAAGCTAGACTTTCCCATAAAAGGGAAACAACCTTTCTGCATCCATCCTGTCAAGTACCATAAGAATCTGATATATTTCAATAAGATCACCTTTCATTCTTCTAAACTCCAATTTGTACAGGCACAACATACTCAACTCTCTTCATAAGACACTAAACACAAACAAGCTTGTGAACCTTCTCTGGACTGCCTCCCTAGAAAAGGGGACCAAAATGCTCCACAGCATTCCAACTGTAGTCTGATTAGTGTTTTGTATGGTTTTAGCAAGACCCCCTATTTTTATAGACCATTCTGGTTGAAATAAAAGGCCAACATTCCATTTACCATCCATAATACCCGAATTTCTACACTAGTGTTTTGTGATTTATGCATGAAGACTCCCGAATCCCTGTATGCTGCAGGTTTTTGTAGTCTTCCTATATTTTTTCAGTTAAATTTATAACATCACATTTCCCCTCATAATAGTCCACCTGCCAAGCTTTTGCCCACTTCCTTAACCTATCTACATCCCTCTACAGATTGTGTCTTAGCCTCATCACTTGCCTTCCGACCTATTTTTGTCAGATTTGCAACTTGGCTATGCAATCCATTTAGTTTTCCTCACCAAGTTATTCACATATCTTGTAAATAATTGTGGCCCCAGCAATGATCCCTTGGGCATTCCACGGTTAAAAAGTTGCCCTCCTAAAATTGACCCCTTTATCCTAACTTTGTTTGACTCACAATTACCCAACCAATCCTCTATCAATGCTAATATACCTTCAATACCATAGGGTCTTAAGTAGTCTAACGTAAAACCTCATCAAATGCCTATTGTAACTGCAAATATATTACATCCAGTACTTCCCCTTTCTCTATTCTGCTTTTTACCGTCGCAAAGAATAAAAAAAAAATTGTTCAATATGATTTCCTTTTATGAAGCCATGTGGATTCTGCGAATCATATTATGCATTTTTAATTGTTGTGCTATCACATCCTTTATAATAGGTTGAAATATTTTCCTAACAACAGTTGTTAAGCTAACTAGCCTCATGTTAACGGTTTTGTCTCCATCCTGTTTTGAATAAGCTTGTTACATTGGCAGTTTTTCAATCCACTGGAACTTTTCCAGAATCTGAGGATTCTTGGAAGATTACTACCAATCCATCCATTATCATTTCAGCTACTTCCTTAACATTTTAGGATGCATCCCATCAGGTCCAGGTCTTCAACTTGATTTGTTTTCCCAGCACTTTTTCTCTAGTGATAGTGATTATATTTGTTTTCTTTCATCCTTTTACCTATTGGTCACTGAGAGGATGTCTATGTAATTAGGGAATTAAACAAGAATTTGGAAATATTTGAAAAATTAGGTGGTGGTCAGAATGTACAAATCTTTTCCAAAAATCATCTAAAATGTCTAAGTCCATCTTTTAAAACAAAAATACAGTTATTTCAAAAATAACAACAAAATACTATGGGTAAAGAATAGCAGAATGGGACTGAACAGAATACATGGAGAGGAACTTTATAGACTGAAGTCTAAAGCCCTATTTGTCTTGAAGCTTCAGTAGGTGAGCATTTAGGGGATAGTGATGATAACTAAGTTCCAAAGTCATTATGGAAAGGGATAAGGATAGTGCAGAAGTTAAGTATTGAAACTGGGGAAGGCCAATTTTAGTATCATTAGACAGGATCTGGCAAACTGACTAAGTCACAGCTAAGTCTACATATCGAAAGTGGGAATCTTTTAAAAATAATATGTTGAGAATTCAGGGCCAGCATGTTCCTCCAAGAGGGAAGGGCAAGGGGAGCGCGTCTAGGGAACCCTGAATGTCATGGAATATTGAGAATACGATACAGAAAAACAAGGAAGTATTTATTAGGTACAGCACAATAAAAAAAAACAAGGGAGGCTCTTCAAAAAGTATAGTGCGTTGGGTCGTGTTTAAAGAACTTAGGAAAGCCAAGAGGGGCCACAAAATATCTTTGGCAGGTAGGATTATGGAAAGCCCCAAGGCATTTTATAGATATAAGACGAAGAGGATCACCAGGGAAGAGAGACCAATGGGGCATCTGTCCGTGGAGCCAAAGGACATGGGTGAGGTCTTAAATGTATACTTCTCATCTGTATTTCAGTTGGGATGGGTGAGGTTCTAGACAATGTTAAGATTAATAAGGAGGAGATGGTTTTAGATATTTAGGTGGGCATATTGGTACATAAATCCCCAGGGCCTGATGAGATGCATTGGGAGGCAAGAAAGGAGACTGCTGGGGCCTCGGCAGAGATATTTAATACTTCACTGCCACAGGACAAGTGCCAGATGACTGGAGGTTAACTAATGTGGTTCCTTTGTTCAAGAAGGGCAGCAGGATAGTTAGCAGGACCAGTTCGTCTGACATCAGTGGTAGGGAAATTATTGGAAAAAATTCTGAACGTGAGGATTAATCAACACTTGAAAAGAGACGGATTGATCAGGAATTATTAGTATAGTTTTTTTTTTAGAAAACAGGGCAATCCTGTCTGACCAATTTAACTAGGTTTTTTGGAAAAGGGACTTAATGTATTGAAGAAGAAAATGCAGTTGATGTGGTTTACATGGACTTCAGTAAGGCCTTTGACAGTGTCCCACACAGAAGGCTGGTCCAAAAGCAAGAGCACGTGGGATTCAAGGCAACTTGGCAATCTGGATCCAAAATGGGCTTACAAATAGGAGGGAAAATGTGAAAATGGAGGATGTTTTTGAGATCAAAAGCCAGTGACTACTGGAGTGCCACGATCAGTGCTGGAACCCTTGCTGTTTATTACGTACAATGATTTGTATGTGAATGTAGAAAGTATTATTAGTAAGTTTGCAGACAACACAAAATTTCATGGTATCGTTGATAGTGAAGATGGTGGTCTCAGCCTACAGTCTGATAAATTGAGCAGAGCAATGGCAAATGGAATTTAATCCTGATAAGTGAGGTGATGCATTTTGGGAGGTCTAATAATGGATGGATATACACAATGAATGTAAGTCCCTGGACAGTCCTTTGATGTACAAGTCCATGGATCACTAAAAGCGTCAGCAAAGGTAGACAGGATGGTAAAGGCAGCGCATGAAATACTAGCCTTCTTTAGTTGGATTATAGAATATAGGAACAAGGAAGTCCTGTTTAGGCCACAGATGAAATACTGTGTGCAGTTCTGGTCACCACACTAACGGAATGACATGATTACACTGGAGAGGGTGCAGAGGAGATTTAAGTCTCAGGTATGAGAAGACACTGGATAGACTAGGTTAGGGTTCCTTGGAGCAGATCAGGCTGATGGGGGAACTGATTAAGCTACAAAAAATTATGACAGGCTTAGATAAGGTAGATCGTGAGAATCTTTTCCCATGTCAGATGTTTCTAAAACCAGAAGGCACAAGCTTAAGATGAGGAGCAAGTGGTTTAAAGGAGATTGGAGAAAACCCAGAGGGTGGTAGAAATATGCAACCCACTGCCTGAGAGGGTGGAGGAGGTAGGAACTTTGGTAACATTTAAGTAGTATCTGAAGGAGCACTTAAAATGCCATGGCATAGTTGGCTATGGACCAAGTGCAAGTAAATGGGATTAGTATAATTTGGTGTTTGTTGATAAGCATAGACATGTGTTGAAGGGCTTGTTTCTATGATGTATGACTTGGACTCTATTATTTGACAAAAATAATAAGCACATTCAAATGGAGAACGATGCCTCATTAGCAAAGCTTTGTAGAAACAATATATCAGAACTTCCAATTCCTGCATTAGTATGGAAATACAGGCTGTACATTAACATTTGGCACGAACATCAAATCAGAAGCGACTAGATTTTATTTTCATCAGTTGTTCAATGATTAAGTACTTAATTTTTATTTCACTACCTTAAAGATTCTTGGGTAAACTGAATTAAAACTTTACCTATTGTGAGAGGAACTGTCCATGTTGTGTCATTAAATGCTGAAGCTTCTCTTCCTTTGCCCGTCTACAATGACAAAGCTGTAGAAACAAAGAAAGCTTTAAGGGCGCAAGTGATAATTTAGGTATACCTTCCAAAAAATGTCCACACTCATTGTACATTCTAATGCAACGATGTCTGAAATGAAGTTACTGTCCAACACACAATACTGAAGTTAGTACTAATTTGAAGCACTGTGTCCTACTATTAATCTGTGCCATTTCCAAACAATTTTTACTATATATTTAATTTAGAAGCCATGGGGACACATCAATGCCCTCTCCATTTGACCCATTACCTATTTTGCGTACCCCAATCCCATCAAAACCTCTGACCACCTAATTTTCTCTCCCGTTTCATTGTTAGCTCCTGAGCTGAGCTTCGAAAAATGTTGCCGAGTTTCCCTCTTTCAAAGCCATTGAGTTACGCCACTTCTAAAAGCAGCTCAGCCAATATTAAAAGGAAAATTCAAGAACCTTCATATTCAATTTATAACATGGTCTTGTCCCTCCTACCCTCCAACTGCTTCCAGCCCTACAACTTTTGGAAACATTTTGCATTCCTCCAATTCTGGGTCATTCTTCACCCCACCATTGGCGCCTACACCTTCAGAGATCCAGGGTTCTAAGCTCCGGAATTCTATCCTTAACTGTCTGCCTTACATTCTTAAAACATTTTAAAACCCTTTGATCCGTTCATCACCTATCCCAACACTTCCATTTGGCATTGGATAATGCTCCCATGGAGTTCCCTGGTACATTTTTCTAGATTAAAAACCGTATATAAATACCTGTTGTGACAACATTAGAATCGTACAGTACAGAAGAGGCTTTCAGCCCATCAAGTCTGTACCACCAAAGCTACACTAAATCTATACTAGTCCCACCTGCCTGCACTAGGCCCATTGTTTCAATGTTATGATATTCCAAGTTTTCAACCAAACGGTTTTTAAAGGTCGCGAGGTTTCCTGCCTCAACAACCCTTGTAGGCAGTGCATTCCAGACTCCTCCACACCCTCTGTATGAAGGATTCATTCCTTAACTCCCCTGCCTTGCACCTTAAAATTATGTCCCCTTGTTACTAAGGGGAACAGCCACTTTCTATTCACCCCGTCAATGCCCCTCAATTTTATACACCTGTCAGGTTCCCCCTCAACCTTCTCTGTTCCATAGAAAACAACTTGAGCTGATCCAGACTCTCGTCATAGCTAAAATGCTCTATCGCAGGCAACATCCTGGTGAATCTCCTTTGCACCTCCTCCAGTGGAATCACATTCTTCATAAAGTGCGGAGACCAGAACAGCGCACAGTATCTAGCTGTGGCCTAATCGAAGTCCTTTACAGACAACACAATTACAAACAATTTCCTGGAATTAGTCACTGAAGGACTGATCATGAGGCTAAAAAGCCTTAAATTTATATGATAAAGCTGGTGTCAACCAGATGCTTGAGCGTAAAAGCCATCAGGTGCTGAATTCACTTGAAGGTCGACACATTCTAACATCACCAGATGCAATTCCAAAACAATATTAAGAAACAGTGTGAAGAAAGCTTTTGGTAATGCTTTTGCACAGTTAAAACAATAATTTAACAATTTTAGTTGTGAAGAAGCAAATTAACATAGGTAATTCTTCATGTAAAGTAATTCAAGAAAAATACAATGTTAAATGATTAATTTTTAAATATTAAAACAGGTTCTCCAACAAGAGATAATCCAATCAACGTTCACGTGCAATATCAGTACTGAATTCTCCACTTTCAAACATACCATCAACTGGAAACTGAATTGAACCAGTCGCATAAACACTACAGCTATAAAGTGCACATCAAGGACTAGAAATTTTGCAGCAAGTAACTCACTTCCGGTCTCACCAAAGCCTCTATTCCCCATCAGTGGTAACTGACATAAGGATATAAATGACAACCAAAAAAACATTTCTTCAGTACTTGTTTCTTTAAAATAGGAGTGTGTTCAAAGTATTCATACCAAAAGTAAATACATTTCATTCCAAGCAGTCTGATCACTATGGCATCACAAAGTTGATACATACAGTTCTCTTTTCCATGAAGCTGCTGAGAAAATCATCAATTTCAACCTTGCCCTCAAGGAATTCATCAGCGATCACATCAGATTCTTCTTCTGCTTGATGAGCTGCTACTTTCAATCTGGCCTGCAGGGCACTTAAACTGCAGCTCTAAAAATCCAAAAAAAGAGTTCAGTTATTAAAACTTCACACATACTGAAAGATTATAGGTTGTACCTAGTTTAGTTTAATAACATCTAATTCACGTTTTGAGTTTGCAAATTCTAGGTGACTGCTGCAATTACACTACTCTTTCCTCCTGAGGAGGGGAATTCTACAGATCAATACAGAGAGCATTCAGCATACTAAGCACACATCCACTGATTTTTGTAATATGGCAGATATCGTGTTGTCTGGACATTCAATTGGTCAGAGGTGGAACATTTCATTAACATACTTAAAACAGGCTCCATGCTACAATTGAGAACCTGAATAAAAACTAACTGCAGCTAAGTGGGCCTCCCACAGGTTGGGAATCCCAGTAGTTAAAGGCAGGCAAAAGCTACTGACTCCACAAATGAGCAGTCTTGAGCATTCCTTGCGAGTCCTGAAGATGGGTGCTGCATCCATTCCACAGGGAATCCTTGGCCCCTACCCTTTCAACCATAATTACCCACCTCACTCCATCCCTAAACTCTTCTGATCTTCCACCTTATCCATGGTCCTGATCACACCCTCTATCGCCAGGGATCATCTGAAAACAAAAGGTCCCAGTTTGTAGCCTCTTACCTTTTTCAGTTTGGCCACTAGCTAAGCTTTCAATTTAGCGTCTTGCTGGGTGGAAATGTTACAAAGAAATTGTTCTGCTTTACATTCTATAGGAAATCCATGTTCCCAGTCTTTCTTTATACTTTTGACAATTTACAGCCTTCTCAGCTTCTAGTAAATTATCAGGGCTAATGGATCGGGTCATTTTTATGGAGGGACTAGGTTTAGCTAAAAGAATTATTAACCAAAGCTCCTTGATTTCACACACAATTAGCCATTTTGGATTACTGAAAACAACTCCTCCCTTCCCCCCCACCCCGCCCCCATCATCCAGTTGTAGTTATTTGATTCAGTTAGCAGTTAAGAGTCCACTTGCCAATAATCAGCTCTCTTGTCATTCAGTATAAATATTGGTTTACCTCTTAAATTTGTAATCTTGTGGATTATCTCAATAAATCAAGACAAAATGTTTTGACAAAAAATGTCCTTGGACAGCAATATTATATTTCAGCCAAAGATTATTTGGTTGAAATTTTGAACTGTACAATATTCAGTGAAGCACAAACACAGACCATGACATGCAGGAGCAGTAGTAGGGCATTCAGTTCATAAAGTCTACTCTGCCATTCAATGAGATGATGGATGATCCCTTACTAATTAAAAATCTGTCTAACTCAGCCTAGAATATACTTGACACAGTATCTACAACCCACTGTGGTAAAAAATTCCACAGCTTCACCATCTGCAGAAGAGAAATTCCTTCTCATCTGTGTTAAACTGTAACCTTCTATTTCTCTCACCAAACTGCATAATATTGCATCTCCCATCTGCAAGACCATGTGTTTTATCTTAAGTAGTCTTCTGCTACTTTATAGAATGCTTTTGAAAATTCAAAGGGATTACACCTTCTGGTTCCCCTTTGCCTATCAAGCTTGTGATTTCCACAAAGAATTTTCATAAACTTGTCAGGCATGATTTCCCTCATCATGAAGCCATGCTGACTCTGCTTGATTACATTATGCATTTCTAAATGCTTTATCACAATCTTTATAAAATACCCTCTGATATTTTATTAAATGACAGATGTCACACAGATAGCACTTACCTCACTCAGTTCATGTTGTCTTTGCAATTTTTTCTCAAAATTACTTTTCAGTTGAGTTAGCTGATCATACTGAAAAACAAATAAGTAGTATCACATGCAACATAATGTTTGAAAATATAAAAATGTAAAAAAAAATAACAGCCATCGTCTTACTTTATCTAACAGCTCTTGTCTTTCTGCTTCCAACTTAGGTTCAAGTTGTAGATTTTTTTCTTCCAAGAAGCAAAAACAAGTTTAATGATTCCAAACTCATTAATCAAACAAAATCTTATAGAATGACAACCAGAACTAAACATACTTGCTAGTTCCTCGATGTAATTAATCAGATTGTCTTTGTCTGTGCAGATCTGTTTCAATTGTGGCAAACTGATGAAATGCTCCAGTAGCAGAACCTCGTTCTCATTTAATTCTGTCAATTGTGTTGTACTATAAAACAAGTCAATTCATAAATATCAATAATAAAAATAAAAAATGAAATAAGCATAAACTTTCAATGCAGGTATACAAATATTTCTCAACATAACCAGATAAGTAAATAGAGATTAATTTGTGTATTTTCAATGCTAATTTATAACTTGTCAGCTAAATTTGCTATCTCAGATATAGCAAACACCTTGAATGTTGGAATAATTAAGAACCAATAGACAGCTACTTAAAATTATACAAGTATGAGGATTGATTTTAAGTTGTTCAATTAATCTCGTTTCTTAAATTTTCTGAACTATTGAATGCAATCTATTTTTGTTGTTTAAGTAGCAACTTTTTTTTTCATGCAACAGCTGCTCACACCATCTCTGGACATACGTTTTATTTCTGGTCCTATTACCACTCATCTTCACCTGGCTCAGCCAGAGTTTCAACCCATCAGACTTCCCTTTTGTTCATTCACCCACCTTTTTTTTTAAATAAATTCCTGGAGACCTATTATTTTCCCCAACTTGATAAAAACGCATTAATCCAGACTATTAACACTGTTTCTCTCTTCACAGATATTCCATTGCTTGCTGAGTATTTATTTGGTTCATTAGGTCACTTGCATTACACAGGTTCAATATATTAGCCACTCACACTATTTACTTAAGAATACAGATGTGGTTAATAGTATTTTGAATAGGAAAATTCAAGATTCATGATCACAATACTCAAATTACATGGTGTGTGCATGTGTACCTTAACCATTCTTTATTTGATTGCAGTATAATTTTTGATAATCGTATATTTGCCTGCTACCAAGTGGTAGCAATCAGTCAATATACATGTATGACAAATTTAAACACAAATGCACGCAAGGCGTTTTAATAAAAATAAGTGCATGTACCTAAAAAGGAGTGCTGAGATAGCCATAGTTAGCAATTTCAAATTGTTCAAAAATTAGTGTCAGTGACTTTCAAAATACTCCTGTGTTGTGAACTTCTGTCTTACAATCTGAAAGGCAACACCAGTTACTCAAAGGAAAAACTAGCATTATTGCGAAACATTCATATGCAGGAATGGAGTCAAAATCAAGAGCTGTTTCGGGTGAAGTGGGCTTAAAAGACTGGGACAACCATCCCTGTGCATTCAAATTTAATCCATGCATATGCCACAAAATCACATCAACATTATTTTTAAAATGCAGAAAACCAGATCAATTTGAACAATGTTTCAATGCAGAAGTGAAACTCAGAAACAAATTGCTACCTTTAGGAGTGTACAATTATAACGTAACAGGTTTACATAATCAATACTATTATGAATGGAACCTTATAATTCAAAACAGAAAATTTTGAAGTGGGGATGTAAATCTAAGATTTATTACAAACCAAGAGATACAGATTATACAGCAATAGATATAGATTAATTGAAACAATGTATGTCACAAGTACAATACTCCGACGGACAAGCCCTGCGCATACGCAGGATCTGCACAGATGACGAGGAATATGATGGACGCCCAGAGATAATGAAAGATGTCCTCATAAGAACGGGATACAATGCTCAACTCATTGGTTGCCAGTTCTGACCTGCCACAGCGAAAAACTGCAACAACCTCCCCAGAAGACAGATACAAGATACGACCAATACAGTACCGTTTGTCATCCACTACTTTCCTGGAGCACTATAACTACACTATGTTTTTTGCAGCCTTCAACAAATCATCGATGACCATCTTGCCAAGGTTATCCCTAGACCCCCACTTCTCGCCTTCAAACAACCGCCAAACCTTAAACAGACTATCGTTCGCAGTACACTACCCGCCTTCAGGACATTGACCACAACATCACACAACCCTGCTACAGCAACCTCTGCAAGACATGACAGATTATTGACATGGATACTACCATTACACGTGGGAACACCACCCACTACGTACACGGCAAATATTCATCTGACTTGGCCAATGGTGTCTACCTTATACACTACAGACAAGGATACCCCGAGATATGGTATTTTGGCAAGACCATGCAGACACTACAACAACAGATTAATGGATGCGGCACAACAATCAAATGTTCCCTCCCAGTTGGGGAACATGTCAACAGTCAAGGACATTCAGCCTCCGATCTTCCTCCAAGGCAGCCTCCGAGATACACAACAACGCAGAATTACTGAGCAGAAATCGATAGCCAAATTCCGTACTCATGAAGATGGCCTCAACCGTTATGTTGGGTTTGTGTTGCACTACATGTAACCCCACCATACTGTTCTGTATCTGTAAAATCTTCCTTACTGTCCTGTTTTGACACTATCACCTTGATAACTTGTTATGGTCTCTCTACCTTAATTAGTTTGCACAGTTTTGGATTACTTGTTATTTGGGTTAGACCCTCGGTATGTGGCTCTTACACTTGTTATTCCTTTTCACTTGGTTTGTCTCTAGCACCACCTTTTAAAAAAAAATTTTTGTAACTGTCTCTTTGCCTCATTTAATCAGATTGTAAGTCATCTCCCTTTGCTTGTTATTCAGCTGTTGACACTTTACTCACAAAGTCTGACAGTTTTGATCACCCGCACAAAGTTATTCAGCCTGTCGACACTCCACTGAGACCATTTGTATGATCTTTTGATCTCTCTGCCTATAAATTCTGTGCCTGCGTGTTTCTCTTCACTTCATGTGACAAAGGAGCAGCACTGCAAAAGCTTATGATTTCAAATAAATGTGTGTGTCTGTGTGGCTTCTGAACAAGTACAATATGTTACAAAGAGAGTGGCACAAATCTGGCATACTCAAGTCCTAGCTTCACATGCTCACAACACTATTTGCCACATAGCACTGATGTATCAGTACTGCTTAAATATAACTAAACCACTATTGAATTGGACTACTTTCAAAAAAAGTCAATTCCAGTTAGTAGAATAGGTTGTATTATTACATCCTAAAGTCTATATATCATACCTGAGTTCATTGAGTTCTGCAAAGTGGTCAGGGAGATCTGGCATCTTGTAACTATGACCATTCAAACCTAACTAAAACAGAAAAAAATACATTTACATGCTAATTTTAAGTTGCATGCTTTGAAGATTGTAACAATATTTCTCTACTCTAATACGAGGATATTGGGAACACCACACCTGCAAATATCCCCTCAACACAGCATCCTGATTAGGAACTATATCACTGCTCTTTCAATGGTGCCAGGTCCAAATCTTGGAACACTCCTACAGCACTGCAGGTGTACCAATCATCCTGACAAAGGAAAACTACTAATCGATTTATTTTTATTAGACTTTAAACTTCTGTATAAAATAATTAACATTGACTTCTGTAATGATATAATTTGAGTGTTAAAAATTTAAAATAACTAAAGTACGAGTAGTCTGCTCCAATGGTCATGAACGTACTGGAAAGATACAAGAATAATAAACTATATTAAAGGTTGGAAATAAATTAACTTCTTGCTTCTTATACATACCATAGGACTATAATCAAAGTAGTCTCACAGAAGAATTATTGATTATTTCTGATTTTCACCACTAAACACAGCAGGTTAAAATACCAACTGTTGATGTACTTCTTTGTTTTAAAACTGTTGTTCAGATTGGACGGATCTTAACCACTCTAAAAAGAGTTTCTCTAACAACAAAATTCTTATTAACATTTTTTAAATACCGTGACGTTTAATGTCTTTGCCTGATCGATTTGGATTATTAAATAATTGTTTTTTAAAATGGCTTTAACCAAAACTTATTTTGAACAACTTTTCTTATCTCTACATCTAACAATATAAACAAATATTTTTAAGTCTCCTTCTCAACTAGCTGAACCGTAAACAAAAGGAGACAAAAATGAAGTCACCATTGAGAGCTTTTCCAAAGATTCCAAGACTTATGACCTGATTTCCTGTTCAATCTATAGCCAGGAATAATTAGGAATGTCATTGCCTAGGGGAGGCAATAGCCTAGTAGTATTATTGCTGGACTGTTAATCCAGAGACCCAGATGACATTCTGGGGACTCTGGTTCGAATCCCATCACAGCAGATGGTGGAATTTGAATTCAATAAAATATCTGGAATTAAGAATTTAATGATTACTATATGGATGGGAAATAAATATTGCCATCGACGCCCTCATCCCGTGAATGAATAAAGAAACAAAAAAGAATAAAGACAAAGCGTTTAGTCATATGCTGATTGCCTCAGCACAGACAATACATTTATCATAGAATCCCTACAGTGTGGAAACAGGCCCTTCGGCACAACAAGTCCACACCGACTCTCGGAGCATCCCACCCAGACCCAACCCCCTATAACCCACCTAACCTACACATCCTTGAACACTATCGGCAATTTAGCATGGCCAATCCACCTAGCCTGCACATCTTTGGACTGTGGGAGGAAACCAGAGCACCTGGAGGAAACCCACGCAGACACAGGGAGAACGTGCAAACTCCACACAGACAGTCGCCCGAAGATTATATCGAACCTGGGTCCCGGGCGCTGAGAGGCAGCAGTGCTAACCATTGAGCCACCATGCCACAACAAATTTAGCAAACCAATTTAGGAATAGGAAATTGTGTTTGAGAAATCTGTTAAGAATTCTCTTGAGGATGCAACCAATAGGATGGATAAAAGGATGTAACAGTTAGATTTTTAAAAAGGAGTCACAAAATTTTCTAACATTAGGACTAATTCAACAGAAGATATATTACAATAGACAGAGGTCAATGAACAGGAAACAGAGATTAAGAAAACCAATATTTTAAGGTTGAGGGGAGGCTTTAACTAGCTGGGTACAGCAAGGATCCATGCTTCAGGAATAGCTATTTATGATTTACACTCATGACTTAGAAGAACGTAACATAAGCAACAGCACCTTCCAACGCTGGGATCTCTATTAACTGGAAAAAGGGCAGCAGAGACATAAGAATCCTGGAACATCCTTTCTAACAATACTAATGATATACCTACCCACCAAGGACAGCAACAGTTCACAAGGTGGCTCATCACTGCTTTCTCAAAGGCTGGGATAAACTTGATTTTCTTTGCTCTTGTTTGATTACAAGCTTGATTTATTGCGATTGTTTAAATACAAATTTCTTTTTGCTACAGACTAACTTTGTCGAACTTATGCATTTTTTGGATTGTGTCACGGTACTGTTTCTCTGCCCTATATTGATGATAAGTCTGCATTTAGCGCACATAGAATACAAGGGTCAAAATACTTCTGCACTGACCCCAGACTGTATAAAGCTCACCATAGCTAGAGGAACCAATTGTTGATCACAAAGGTTTTCTGGTTTACCAACAACTGATTTGCTCCCAGGCAGCTCAACTGCCTTCAGACTTCCAAAAAGGAAGCTGCTGTCTTTACCTCCCGCAGCAAAAACACCTAAAACCTGAAGAAAGCCAGTTCCTTTTCTCCTCCCCAGTTGCTGCTAGTTGTGTTCATGAATAAGGCAGATGCTTTATAAGTTGTGAACCAGTCACTCTGTGCCTGCTACAAGTAAATTTAAGTACCTGGAGGGGACAGCGAGAGCGCGAGACAAAAGCAAATCCTGGCATGTCAGAAGTATCACCTCAGCAAATCCTGTGGACAGGCACAAGTGAACTGCGTTCCGAACTGTGTAAGGGGATAAGAGTTTAAACTGAGAATTATATGGTGACGTTCCATAATTGCTCACCTGTGACTAGAACCTACTAATTTGTAATAAATAGCAATCCTTGTTAAAAGCATGCTTTGTCAATCTGCACCTGAAAACAGAAGTAATTTGGGGAATTCTACATACTTAAATAAAATCTTTTGTGACAACTTTGGAAGCAGTGAGGTTTGATTTCAGTGTGCTACACCAGTGAGGTTTATCATTTGATTATGGACATCCGCCTGTCACATTTGGTCTAGCTTTTACAAAACACATTTTCAGATTTAGCAGGATAAGATTAATGTTTGAAATTGGACAAGCTATGTCTGTGGTGAAGTGGGAAGAAATACATAAAAATAGTTTTCTGCTGCACTTCAAAGTAAAAAGCATTGCAAAAGCAGAAGATAATGTTTGATGTTCTAAATACTGAAACCCAGTTTAGATTTACCTGTTCTGAGGAGTCAGCTGTGGGAACTGGTAAAGGCAAATCTGTAATCAATCCATAAGCAGGAGCAGCAGGTCTAGAGCTACTAAAGCCTGGGCCTGTTACTGAATCCGGAAGACAAGGAACAGTAGACTCCTGAGGAAGATATGGTGCCATAAATGGATATCCCTGAGGAGAGTAAGGAGCCATAGCAGCAGGACCACTAAAACGACTGAAACATTTGTAAAGATTAGAAAATTAGAAAATATCAAATGATGTCTTAAATGCCATAATTATTTACAGTTGTGATTAAATACTGAAATACCATCAAAAGTTGGACTGTCTGCATGTGTAGCTTGCAACAATCCAAAAGGCTGGCAATATTTTAAAAAAACTGTTTGGAAAAGTACTCAAATTTCATATGTGAAACTGGAAAAAACATGAAGATTTGGTGTGCCAAACAGGGACTTCAAGAAACATAAAGGAACAGGTGGCTTACTGTAATAAACATCTCTCACATCACATCTGGGTAGAGTAACCAGGGGAGAAATAAGACTATTTCTTTTGGCAAAGGCAGTGTAAAAATAATAATGGATCTTAACCTTCAAATGGACAGGACAGAGCAAACTGGTAGAAGAAGTGGTGGAAGAGTTTGTGGAATGCATTGAGAAAGTTTTATGAAACAATACATCATGAAGCAAACAAGGAAGAGGCTATTTTAGATCTCAACTGACAATGAGAGATTAATTAGTAATCCCATGGCAAACAATCTTCTGGAGAACACTGATCATTATAATGATCTTGTTAGAGAGGCACAAGTACAATACTGTTCCATATTCAATGCAATTAAAGCAAACTACATTGGCATGAGCGGTGAGTTGGCTAGCATAGACTGGGAAATTAGATTTAAAAAATCAACAGTGGCTAAGCAATGAAAATATTTAAAGAGCTAATTCATAAACCTCAAAGGTACAAAGACAAGGAAAAACGATTTCTCCTCAAAAGGAACATTAAAGGAATGCAAGTCAAGAGTTATGGGATGCAAACAGGAAAACATTGCTGAGACCACAAGATCAACTTTGCTACCGAATGGTGCAGCAGGTGGCCTCTCTTTCACTCCAAAATACCATGTTCTGTTGAAGGATAAACTCCATAGAAAAAGTAATCCATCCATTGCTACTTCAAGAGGTTAACAATAATATAGATAGAAGAATAGGTCCACAACGTTGCCAAGAAAAGTATTAAGTCTGAGAATTAAGAGTGTTTTAGAAATCAGCAAAGAATGACCAAAGATTAGAGAGAAGTTGAAAACAACGCAGACGGAGTTTAATCTGGATAAACGTGAGATCCTATAATTTGTTACAGCATAGTTCATAGCTCCTTGAAAGTGGAGTCACAGGTAGACAGGATAGTGGAGAAGGCATTTGGTATGGTTGTCTTTATTGGTCAGTGCATTGAATAAAGGAGTTGGGGCATCATTTTGCAGCTGTACAAGACATTGGTTAGGCCTCTTTTGGAATACTGCATTCTATTCTGGTCTCCCTGCTACAGGAAGGATGTTGTGAAACCTGAGAAGGCTCAGAAAAGATTTACAAGGATGTTACCAGGGTTGGAGGGTTCAAACTTTAGGAAGAGGCTAAATTGATTGGGGCTATTTTCCCTGCAGAGTCAGAGGCTGAGAGGTGGCCTTATAGAAGTTTATAAAATCATAAGGGGCATGGGTAGGGTGAATAGTCAAGGTCTTTCCCTAAGATAGGGGAGTCCGCAACTACAGGTCATAGGTTTAAGGCGAGAGGGGAAAGATATAAAAGGGACATAAGAGGCAATGCTTTCATGCAGAAGGTGGTGTGTGTATGGAATCAACTACCAGAGGAAGCGGTGGAGATTGTTGTAAGTACAACATTTAAAAGGCAGTTGAATCAGTATATGAATAGGAAGGGTTTACGAGGGATGTGGGCCAAATGCTGGCAAATGGGACTGGATTAATTTAAGATATGTGGTCATCATGGGCGAGTTGCACTGAAGGGTCCGTTTCCATGCAGTATATCTCTGTGATTCTAACGCACGAGACTAAACTAACATGAACTATGAAAACAGGTTGTGAAGAGCTTCTGCAAGTATGGTTAAAACAAGAAAGGAGCAAAAGTAATGGTAGGCATCCTAGTAGCTGAGAAGGAAAATTTTAACGGCAGATATTGAACAGATATTGTGTGTCCATCTTCACAGCAGAAGGCTCAAAAACCATGCCAGAAATAACGTCTGTATAGAAAAATGAGAGAAATTAATGGAAACAAAATCCAACAAATCTCCTGGACTTTATAGCCTACAACCTCGAGTTCTCAAAAAGGCATTTGAAAAAATAGGGGATTCACGGACTATAATCACTTGAGAACCTGGAATGGCTCCAGTGGTTTGGAAAGTAGCAAATCTAACAGAAATATTCAAGATAGGAAGAAGGGAGAGAGAAAAAAAAACAGGGAGCTACAGGCCAACTAGTCTTACATTAGTTGCCAAAAAATACTGAAATTCTTTACTATGGAATTGGTAACTGGGCATTTTAAAATATATAGTACTACAATGACACAGCATCAACATGGATAAGGAGTGGATTGCACTTGACTAATCAGTGCTTTTGATGCAACTATTAGGGTAGGTAAAGTGGCACCAATGGACATAACAGCATATAAGATAAAAATTCATGAGGTTGGAATAATTTAAAAGCCCAGATGGAGGATAAACTAGTGGACAGAAACCAGAGTAGGAACATAAAAGCAAATAGAGTAGATATTGGAAGTCTGAAACAAAAATGGAACATGGAAATAATTGGGGCAGTCAGAATCTGAAGAAAAGCAAAGTGTAGTTGATGTGACATCACAACTGTGAAAAATTAGAAACATAGGTGAAATGGCGGTGGTGGGGGTGGGGGGCAAAGAGGAAAATGAACTAAGGAAAGTTCTATGACAAGATATAATATAGAAGAGAGTAAAAAATTGTACAGAGCCAAACTAACTTGTAATGGGAAAAGTAAAGAAAATGGTGCATCTGGAGATGCTGTGAAGGGCAGAATAATGAACAGCTGCCATCTGCTGACAGACTGTTACCCCTGGCTCAAGTGTCCAGGACAAGGAAACATAGCTTCAGTTAAGGGACAGTCACTTCAAATTGAGACAAGCTGAAATTTCCTCACTTGGATGTGAATCAAATGGCAGAATAGGTTTGAACAGCTCATGGCCTACTCCTATCTTTATGTTCTGCTCTTATCAGTAAAATACAATCCTCAACAATTCAACCCCACCCTCCTCTACTCTCACCCAATACCAAAAGCACTTTGAAAAGACTAATTAATATTCTGTTCCAAAAGGACTTGTAGTGAAGAGTAACCATAACATTTTGGAATTTCCCACTAAGTTTGAAAATGATATTGTTCAATCTGAAAGTGTCTCAGATTAAAACTAATTAAAGTATGAGGGGTAAGTTGGCTGTATTGAATTGACAAGTTAAGTTACACGTCTGGTGGTAGTCAGCAATGGCTAGTAATTAAAGAATTAACACATGGCTTACAATGAATATACATTCCTTTAAAGGAACAAAAGCCAAACAAGAAAAGCACACCAACCGAGGGACCTTTAGAATTCAGCATGAGGACGACGAAGAAACTGGAAGAGACTAGAAGATGAAACTAAACAACATAAAACATGAGCAAAGACAGTAAAGCTTCTACAGATATATAAAAAGCAAATAACTAGCAAAGACAAATGGGAGTTCATTTTAAATGATTACTTTGTGTCCACCTTCATGAAGGAAGGCAGAAGAAATATCCTAGCAATCAAAGATCTAAGGGATCCGTGAGAATGAGCAACTGTAGAAAATTAATAACTAAATAACAAAACAACAAAACAAACTAACGGTACTGAAAGTCAACAAATCCCAGAGTGTTTAGAGAGGTGGCTATGGAGATAGTGGATGGATCAGTGATAATACTTTAAAATTCTATAAATTCTGGAACGGTACCTAAGATCAAAAGGTTACAAATAAAAACCCACATTTTAAGAAAGGAGGGAAAAAGAAAACAGAAAATTACACAGACCAATTATTTTGATATCAATAGTACGGAAAATACTAGAATCCATTATAAAGGATGGAATATCTGGACAGATTTGAATGGGCAGAGTCAGCATGGACTAATGAAAGGGATATGAAGGGGTACTGCTGTTCCCAATAGATACCAATGATCTGGATGCAGGAACCAAATGTAACGTGTCCAAGTTTGCAGATGCCGCAAAATTAGGTAGGAACAACACAGAGCCGCATCAAGGGATTTGGACAGAATGAATGGGTGGGCAAGAACCAGGCATAGAATCATAGAATCCCTACAGTGTGGAATAAAAATGTAGACAAGCATGAGGTTACACTTTCATAGAAGGAAAGGAGGTACAAAGCATCTTTTAAGTGAAGAGATTGCTAAGTGTTGATGTTCTAAGGGACATGCATGCTCTTAGCCATACAGCATGTTAAAGCTAACATGCAGATGTAGGATCAGGAAGCTAATTGGCCTTTATCACAAGAGGATTAAAGTATAACAGTAAAGACATCTTGTTCAAATTGTATAGAAATTTGATGAGAATGCACTTGGGAGTACTGTGAACAGTTTTGGTCTCCTTATCTAAGAAAGGACGTATTGCCATGGAGACTGTAGTGAAGCTTTAACAATGGACAGCAGGATTGTCTTACAAGAAGGAATCGAGAAGTCTGAACTTGTAATCTCTAGAGATAAGAGTGTGGAGCTGCAGGCCAGGCAGCATCAGAGGGGCAGGAAAGTTGACGTTTTGGGTCAGGGCCCTTCTTTAAATCTCTAGAGACTTTAGAAGAATTGTGTAACCTCAGAAACTTACAAAATTCGTAAAAAAAAGATTTTCCACCTGTCTGTGAAGTGGGAGTGACTCAAGATGGAGGGGACGGTTTCCAAATAAGGGCAAGCCTTCTGAAACTGAGACAAGGAGGATTTTTCTTCATGCAGAGGATAGTGAATCTTTGGAATTTTCCACCTAGTACAGCTATGGGAGCTCAGTCATTGAGAATGTTGAATACAGGCTCAGATTTCTAGATCCTAATAACAGTACAGGAGATGGAGACTGTGCAGTACAGTTGCACTGATGACCAACTATAACCTCAAAAGGTGGAGCAGATCGAGGAGCTTAATGGCCCACATTTCTATTGCACTGAAGCTTTATCCTAGATTATCCTGTGTTTGAAACCATAGCCTTCTAATGCAAATGCTAGCTTGTTGCTAATGAGTTGAGCTGAAGCGTACATAATAATCATACATACTACGGCAAAGATGCTGAGCTTGAAACCAACACTGGAGGGCTCTTCCAAAATTCTTCGAGGATCGTCTGAATGATTTTTCCAAGGTCTGAATGCATTGCGAACTTCAATATAAGTCAAAAAAAAATTAAATCATTTTAAATAATTAGGAAGCAAATTGAAAAATTTTAAATAATAACTACAAATGCTTCAAAAGAATATAATAGATAAACATGCTGATCTAAAAGTTAGCCAACTGCAAAAAGAAAAAAAGAGACCTAGTCTAGATTGATTTGCACGAAATAACAGGTCAAACAACTGACCAGTATTGATTGATTTTTAATGATTTGGATAATGTACAGATTAAATATATCTTGAG
>NW_025967070.1:0-25000 GCF_021869965.1 Rhincodon typus | reverse complement strand
CCTCTATTAGCTAGGGCTTCAAGCAGTCCAACAGGATCACCATTCATGGCCTGTAGTTGAGTAGTGCAGTGATTAAAACCAAAATAAATGGAGACTTTTCATTATAAATTGAAATGAGTCACAATGAATTTTAGTCATCTTTTGACAGCCCTCATCAAATGTAGGTCGTCATCTTTTGACAGCCCTCATCAAATGTAGGTCGTCATCTTTTGACAGCCCTCATCAAATGTAGGTCGTCATCTGGTTCTCTTGTTAGGTGTCTTACCTCACAGTCAGAATGTGATTCGTTGGACCGAAGGGTCTTGCTGTGCTGTATGACTCTGACTCTGTGTCCTATTTAGAGACTTGATTTTAAAAAAAATCTAGGCTGTTACTCTAATACGGAATTGACGGAGTACAGCAATATTGGAGATGCTATCTTTTTGATTAGATATTAAACCAGGGCCTTATCTGTACACCCAAATAGAGATGAATGATCCTATGTCTCCAATTTGAAGAACACTAACATTATCTCTGGTGTCCTCCCTCAATCAATATCACACAAATAGATGATCTGATCATTATCATGTTGCAGATTATGGGATCTTGATTTGCACTACGAACTACTGTGTTTTCTACATTACAAGAATGCCAACACATCAGAAATACTTCGGTGGTTGTCAACCACATTGGGATAATTTGGGTTTGTGAAATGTTATTTCTAAAGACAATGTTTTGGTCCATGACCTCTAGAGTTTAGCTAATACCATGGCAAATACAACTGCCTGATATTAGCTGCTTTAAGTATTAAAGTCTGGCCTAAACAAATCCTATATTTTCCCATCAAATGTGTACTTAAGGTAAACATGAAATGCATTTATGGTTAAATTGTATTTATTATATTACTTTATTTACCTCCTATCCTTTGAAGTTATATGTCCTACACCGTTTTTACAAAATTTTGAGTTAATCCTTGGAAGAAGGATTATGAAGAAGGAAAGGTAGTATTTGGAATCTGTATAAAAGCTCTGCAGGAATATGACTCCAGAACTTGAAGATATGCATAATCATAATAAACCTATTAATGTACTAACTGAAATGTTTATGATTTGCACACTCTAATTTTACAACGTCATGCGCACCACTTCAACAGAAGAGTAAAGAATCGTGGTTTAATTAACTCCCTTTACTTTGATTAAATCTTCAATGCTGTACGGTTTCTATTTTAATATTGCTATTTATATACTATAGACGTGATTTGAATTGATATATTGTTGTCACATTTACAGAAATGGTGAAAAGAGTTGTTCTGTGTGCTGAACGGGCAAATCGTACAAAGTACATCAGGTAGAAAAACAGAGGGTAGAGTAGAGTGTTACAGTCGCAGAGAAGGTGCAGACAGCGAGAGAGAAAGAGAGATGTTTATATACAAATTTCAATATCTATATATCTAATAGTTAAGATATTTTTAGCTGGAAGGAATTGATGGTTCACTTAAGACTGGATGTTGGACAAGGAGATAAAAGGGAAGCAGTGGCATAGTTGAGAGAGCTGATAAAACTGGGCTGCAATCAGAATATGTGTGCACACTGACCTGTGTCAAGAAACAGCATGTAGATGTGGAAGAGGCAATGGGCGTGGATAGACCTTTGAGAAAACCAGAAGTGTAATGGTTCAGGAGAATAAAAAAAAATCCATTACCATAGATTCTGTATTAGTAAGAGTAGAACCAAATAAAGCAGATCACTGATTTGGACGTGGAAGAAAGGCACTGGAGCAGATGGTCTGATAGAACTTGGAATCATAAAATAATATGAACAGAAACTCCTAGTCATATTGCCTGTGCTGGGTGTTGTGCAGAGCTATCCAGTAAATCCCACTCCCCTCTTTCCCCATATCCCTTCAATTGGTTATTCAATTCTTTTCTGAATGTTGCACTTGAAACTGTTTCTATCATGCTTTTGTAGAACCACAGAAGAGGCCATCAACCGGTTGTGCCAATGCAAAAGCAATTCAGCTAGTTCAACTCCTTTGCCCTTTCCCTGTAACCCTGCATTATTTTTCCCTTCAGGTAATTATCCAACTCCTGCTTGAAAACCACAATTGAATCCATCTCTACTGCACTGTCAGACAATGTATCCCGGATCGTTACTAGACACTGCAAAAATAGTTTTTCTTCATATTGCCATTGATCCTTTAGTTTTCAAGTTCTATTAATAGAAATAGTTTCTCCTATCGACTCTGTTTAGACCCCTCATTGGTGTTGAATGCCTTCATTAAATCTACTCTCAACCTTCTCTTAAAAGAATAATCCCAGTTTCTCTAATATATCCACAGGACCAAAATCTCTCACCCTTGGAACTGTTTCAGTAATTTTTTTTTTTGCATCCTGTCTAAAAGTTTCACATCTTTTCTCAAGTGTAGTGCCAGCATTGAACACAATTAGGTTTAACCAGTGTTTTATCAAAGTTTAGCATAATCTTTTTGCGCTTGCTGTATCAAAGAACCTACTAGCTTTAAAGCAGTCATTTCAATCTGTCCTTCTACCTTCAAGAATTTGTGTACATATGCCCCATTTCCTCAGTTTTTACACTCCATTTAAGATTTAATGCATATTGCCTCTCTTCTTTCTTCCTATCATCTTGTAATAAGCTGCAGAATTGATGTGCCCTTGAGCTAAGATGGGGCATTAGAACACAATGTTAGGAAACCAAAGATAGTATAAAGATGGTTATGCCATTCAATATTTCCACACTCCACAACAACCTTGTCATTCAACTTTGTAAATAAACTGTTTTTCTTCAACCTCTGCTGATCTCCCACCCACCCCTTGCTATGCAAGTGAAACCATAGCCTCCATCTTCCAAAGTAACCATCATTCACTTTCATTTTTCTACCACATCCCATTCATGGTCTCTTCCAAGCTTATCTTCTCGACGTCCTATCACGACTAAACTGCTTTTCTTCATGATCCCAATGTTAAACTGCCATTTATAAGTTGCTTCCCCTACACAGATACTATCTTCCTCCCCATCAAAACCAATATCACTGGAAAAGCTGGTCAGAAATCCACCACATACCTACACATTTTTTTTGGCCTTGAAAGCTAATATTTCATCACCAACATTTTACTTTTCCAAGGTTTGAAGCATCTATTGCCTTGTTTAAATCAGTTTACTCAGGTTTCTACCTGTCTCAAACCAATGAAATAGCACTACACAAAATCACAAGTAACATTCCCCATGACTGTAATCATTGTGCATTTTGTGTTGCATATTGGCCACATTCACATCTGATAAATGTGAGAAATATTATTCAAGTATTGATGGTATTTAGCTTTGTATTTCATGAATTTATGTCAATGATCATTGTAAAGGCATATCTTGTTTATAATGAGAAATGTTGGCAAAAATGTTAAACTTAATCAACAATTGTGTGGGGTTCCATGTACCTTTGGCTAGTACATTGTGTTTTGTTTGAAAGTTGTAATATTTTTCCATATATAAAGTAAAATGTTCAGCTCAAAATACACTGCTTTTAAAATGCAAACACAGAAGTTTTGTTTCTTTTGTATAGGTGTTTATGTTGGAGAGCAATCTAAACTCAAATCAGGGTCAAAATTCTTCAGTATGACACATAAGACTAAAGATAAAAGCTCATGGTGTTGGGGGCTGTAGTGTACTGGCATAGATAGAGAATTTGCTAACTGGTAAAAGACAGAGTTTGGATAAAGTTGACAGTTACAGGTGGCAATCTGTAACTGGTGGAGTACCACAGGGATCAGGGCTGGAGCCACAGTTATTTGCAAAGTATTTGAGTGACTTTCGTGGAAGTGAATGCACTGTTGCTGAGTTTGCCAATGATTTTTTTTAGAAAGTGGAAAACCAAGTAATGAGGATGGCACCAAGACTGCAGAGGGATGCAGACAAGTTTAGTGGATTTAAAAACTTGGCAGATGGAATATAATACAGGAAAATGTGAGGTTATGCACGTTGGCAGGAGGAAAAGAAGAACTAAATATTACTTAAAAGGGTAAAGAATGCAGAAAGCTGCAGGATAAAGGTATTTCGAGTCCTAGTGCCCAAATCGAAAGGCTAGCATCCAATATTAGTAATATGGAAGGAGAAGGAAATGGAGTATAAAATAGGGAGGTCCTATGAATGATGAAATCTTGTAATAAAAATAGCATGTTAAAACACTACAAAGCACTAATTAGATTACTGTTGGAATACTGTAAACAATTTTTGCTGTCCTATCAAAGGAAAGATGCACTGACATTGGAGGCAGTTCAGAGAAGATTCACTGATTCTGGATATGGAGGGCTTGTCTTGTAAGAAGAGATTGAATTGGTTGGTCTGGTACTCGTTGGAGTTACAAAGAATGAGAGTAAACCTTGTGGAATAAATAAGATTCTTGACAGGGTAGATATGGAAAATTGTTTCTTGTGGGATAATCTAGGATTGGAGGGCATAAATCTCAAAATAAGGAGTCATCATTTAAGACGTAGATGAAGATGGATTATTTTGAGGGTTTTACTGTAGAGGCCTGTTAAGGCTCAGTCATTAAGTAAAAGTTGAGGCCCATAAACAGACTTACAATCTTAAGAGAATTGAGTATTATTGTGAAAAAACAGGAAAATGGAGTTTGGGATTATTATTATCAGCTGTGGTTTCATTAGTGGACCTGAAGGGCCTGCCTCTACTTTTATAATTACTGGTTCAAGTCCTACATAACACAGAGAAAAATGAGAGAAATTGCTTTCGGTTAATCATCTCTGTGCCAAGACATCATTGCAGGAATTCCTCAAGGTCCTGTCCTAAACCTAAACATAGGCAGCTGCTTCAATGCTGACCACAAGTGCCATATAATGCCTATCTCCCTTTGATATTATCTTGGTTGAATCTGCCAGTCTTAGCTTCCTAGAGGATGCAATTGACCAGAAATGTAGCTGGACCAGCCATGCACATACACTGCAGTTGCAAGAACAGTTTAGACATTGGGAATTCTGCAGCAAGAAACTCCCCTCCTTACTCCCTAACGCCTGCAAGGAGTGAGTCCTTGAGTATTGGAATGCCCTCTACTTGCCTGGAAGAGTGCAGCTCCAGCAACACCTCAAGAAGCTCAGCAGCATCCAGACAAAGCACTGTGCTTGATTGACATACCATCCACCTTAACATTCACTCTGTACCATTTTAACAAAACTGTACCATCTACAAGTTCAAGATGCACTGCAGTCTGATGTGATGGAGAAGTGATAATGTCACCGGACTAGTAATCCAAAATCCAAGACTAGTGATGTAGGGACATCGGTTTGATTCCTACCATGGCAACTGGTCAAATTTGAATTAATTAAAAATTGGGGATAAAAAGCTGATCTGGCAACCATTGTTGATTGTCGTAAAAACCCATCTGGTTAACTCGAGTGCTTTTCGGATAATAAATGCTTGATTAGCCAGCAACACCCATATCCCATGAACAATTTTTTTTTAAACTCTCTGAAGTTCCTTCAAAAGCATTTTTCAAACCTGAGACATCGAAGGACAAGGAGCACATTTCTCTTAAAGGAACATGAAACATTATAACATAGGATAACTTCACTTCATTAAAAGTTACATTTGAAAAGCATTTCTTATACAGTCTTCAAACAATAATTGCAGGAATGGATTGACCAGAGTAATGTGGATCAAGAAGATTCCAGTCATGCAATAGTTCCGTGTGACTAAAAACAGGAAAATTGTGCAACCTTATTGACTAACTTCCTTCATTTTTAACACACATAATGTTGGAATAGATTATTTCTGTTTTGGGAGCTAACAAAACTAAGCTTATTACTAGAAATACATCTTCAAGGTCAGCATTCAACTATTACTAACCAGTCTGTAGGTTTTGTTTCAACAAAGGTTTTATCTTCCTCCACTTGATGAGCATTGGCATTGAAGCACAGCTGAGCTCTTCAGTGCAGCAGGAAATGTCTGCATCAGGAACTTCCAGGCTTTCGCAGCATGTCCCAGATGCAGCAATGCATTTAAACCTAACTCTGAAAGAGTCCCTTTGATTACATAATCAGTTTAACATAGCAGTGTTAACACAGGCTTTCAGTGTCATTCCAAAATTGTGAAATTTTTAAGTTTCCTATATACATCAAAGGTGTGGAAGAGTTGTTTGGGTATTTCAGAATAACTTATTGCGTGCTATCAATAGTTGTGAATTCCACAGAAGGACTGTAGTATAAGTCTGATTCAAAACCATGCATGCTAGCTGCCAAGGCTTGAACCAACCAAGAATTTAATGACAAGTTTAATTTGTTCATTAAGGATGATTTTTAAAGTTGTTTTTTTGAACTTTGGCAATGGCAGACTTGTTATAGATTTCCTATTTTAATAAAATATGCTGTGGTTGGTTTGCTTCCCAAGCTGGTTCATTAGTTTGCAGACGTTTCATTACCCTGCTGGGTAACATCACCAGTGCAGCCTCAGATGAAGCGTTATTGTATTTTCGTGTTTGCTATTTAAACTTTGGGGTCCATCGGAGTTGATTACTTCATTTACAGTTTTTGTATGCATTGGTGTGTATATAGGGTCTAATTGAATGTGTTTATTGATGGCCTTCATGGTGGACATCCAGGCTTCTAGAAATTCCCATGCTTGTCCATGTTTGGCTTGTGCAAGGATCTTGACATTGTCCCAATTGAACTGATGGTTCTCCTTGTCTGTATGTATGGAAACAAGTGAGTATTGGTCATGTCTTTTTGTTGCTAGTTGGTGTTCACATATTCACATATGCAGTACGCCCCGACACACTTGACACATTACCGTACATCAAGAACGTATCTGAACTGACCACAAGACTCCTACAGCCACTGGGGATCAGAGTGGTACACAAACCTACATCAACCCTATGCCGACTGCTAACAAGAACTGAAGACCCCTTATCCGCTATGGACAGACCCAACGTAATATACAAGATTCCATCCAAAGACTGCGACAAACATTACATTGGACAGACAGGAAGAAAACGAGAATACATGAGCACCAACTAGCAACAAAAAGACATGACCAATACTCACTTGTCTCCATATATACAGACAAGGAGAACCACCCGTTTGATTGGGACAACGTCGGGGTCTTAGGACAAGCCAAACAGACATGCACGGGAATTTCTAGAGGCCTGGTTCTCCACCAAGAGGGCCATCAATAAATAAGTAGAATTAGACCCTATATATACACCACTTCAAAGAAAAACTGTAAATGAAGTGATCAACTCCAGTGGACCCCAGAGTTTAAATAGCAAGCAGGAAAGTACAACAAATGCTTCATTGGAGGCTGCACTGATGATGTTACCCAGCAGGGTAATGAAACATCTGCAACCTAATGAGCCAGCTCCACGAGTGAACCAACCACAGCATCCACAACCTGAGCTAGAAATCTACTCAAGAACCTTAAAATATTGCAAACCTTTGTATAGTGCCTCTTGCTTGGTTAGAGATTCCTTAAATTAGTTAGGGATACTGATGATCATTTGGTACAACCAGGTGAGCCTCCATTTAAAACAAAATACTGCAGATGCTAGATATTGGAAATAAAAACAAAGTGCTTGAAAAATTCTTGTATGGCAGGAACTATAGAAAGGTGATGCCGTAACTCTGTTTCTATAGCACTTCCTGTTTTTTCTTAAATCTCCATTTGCGTTTCCATGGGAGAATAAAGCTTGTGTTGTCATTCCCTTGCTAGACAAATAACATGCAGTGATTATTTTAATCATGGTAATTTCTGGTCAGCTCTTTCTAAATATAGTGCTTTGCTTACGGAGGGGTGAAATCAATTATTTTCAAAGTTCTGACTAATTATTTTTCTGTTCAAAAGCATTTTTAAAAATTTTTGATTTTTCAAAACTTTACCAGGACACAGAATTTCCAGGTGTTGTAGCGCGACCAATTGGAGAATTCCGAAGTAATGCAGACTATCAGTACCAACTATTGCGCTGTAATGTAGATTTGCTGAAGATCATACAGCTGGGCCTGACATTTGTAAATGAACAGGGCGAGTACCCTCCAGGCACTTCCACGTGGCAATTCAACTTCAAATTTAATCTTACGTAAGTGCACCTGAGTATCTGTTGTTTGTTTGCTGCTTAGTCTGGTTTGTCCAACTGTTGAAGACATTGTGTTGATGGTTTATTACTCTCTGATTAGCAGTACACATCCTGGTCTATGGCAGAACATTCTCTAAAATTTTCTAGTTCAAGATGATTCTGTGTAGGAATATAAATTCATGTGTTCAGATTTATTTCAATTTCCTTGATCATCTGGAAGAAGGGCTAGTAAGCAGAAGAACTCTCATTTGGGCTGAGTTTTGATTTGAAAGTTGGCACAGCTGATCCTCTGGTCAAGAACAGGCAGTGACTTGGATGCGATCACAGGGCTCTCAGTTTATTGAGAGAAGACCTCGAGGGTGGTTCTATAAGGTGCTGATCATTCTACATCACCTGGACTGGTTAGCAACATGGAAGGACCCTTGCAAGCATAACACTTATGCTGTCATACAATCACTCAAACAAAACATTTTAATATTAATGAATTATTAGTTTTTCTTTGCTATTAGAGTACGATGTACAAATGCATAATTACCATTTGAGATCAACTGGTGTAACATTAAATGTGTGAAGTTTTAAAATACTTTGAGTTAAGATCTGTAGACTTACCAGTTACTTTCTGTTAAAAGCTCTGCTGGAACTTTTTTTTGAATGTTGATCATGCATTATCAAGGAAGACAGTAATGGAAAGATGCATCAGAATATCCTGTTTCTTTCACTATATGAATTGTTCATAGACAATATGCTTTAGCCCACTTTGGATAGAATTCAAATAAGGAAACTTTTTTTGCTTAAGTGTTATCTTCATGAATTCCCATCAACTGATGGAACATAAATGAATAGATTAAAATTGTGACTGAGCAAAAGCAAATCCGATATCTTAATTTAAAAATCTTGGGAATGTTTCACTTTGACCATAAAAAATGTATTTCACAGCCAAACTTCGACTATCTCAGAGCACAACAGGACCTTGATCAGATGGGCCAATGGGCCGAGGAGTTGCAGATGGAGTTTGATTGACATAAATGTCAGGTGTGCGTTTTGGTAAGGCAAACCAGGGCAGAACCTATTCATTAATGGTAGGGCCCTGTGGAGTTTGCCGAACGAAGAGACCTAGGGATGCAGGTGTGTAGTTCCTTAAAAGTGGAGTTGTAGGTAGATAGGGTGGTGAAGAAGCCATTTGGCATGGTTGCCTTCGTTGGTCAGAACATGGAGTATAGGAGTTGGGATGTATGTTGCGGGTGTACAGGAAATTGGTGAAGCCACTTTTGAATACTATGTACAATTCTGGTCGCCCTTCTCGGGGAAAGATTAAACTTGAGAGGGCGCAGAAAAGGTTTACGAGGATTTTGATGGGACCGGAGAATTTGATTAAAGGGAGAGACTGAATAGGCTGGGGCTTTCTTCCATGGTGTGTCAGAGACTGAGGGTGACCTTATAGAGGTTTACAAAATCATGAGGAGAATGGATTGGGTGATTGGCCAAGATCATCTTCCTACGGTGGGGGCGTCCATAACTAGAGGGCATAGGTTTAAGCTGAGAGGGGAAAGACTTTAAAAAGATCTGATGGGTAACATTTTCACGCAGAAGTTGCTACATGTATGGAATGAGCTGCTAAAGTAAGTGGTGGAGATGGGTACAATTACAACATTTAAAAGACAACTGGATGGGCATATGAATAGGTAGGGTTTAGAGAGATATGGGCCAAATACTGGCAAGTGGGACTAGGTCATATTGGGATATCTTGGCGTGGACAAGTTAGACTAATGGGTTTGTTTCTGTGCTGTGTGACTCTATATCATGAATAACAAATAGATTTACAATTTTGTATATTGTGTTGTAGGTTGTGTTGTCACAAGTACATTTGTTTACATTTTCTTTTTCTTTACAAACCTTTCCTGTTGATTTTAGAGAAGACATGTATGCTCAAGACTCAATAGAACTCCTTACAACTTCCGGCATCCAGTTTAAAAAACATGAGGAGGAAGGAATTGATACAATGTACTTTGCAGAAGTTCTTATGACATCCGGTGTAGTATTATGCGAAGGTGTCAAGTGGCTCTCATTCCATAGGTAAGCAACATGTATATATTATTCACTAATGAAGATTTCTACTTCAAAACATTCGGAATGTTAAAAATACGACTTCAGCTTAGAGATTTACGGCACAAGAGGGGGAAACTTAATAGAACCAAATGGGCTTTTCATCAGTCTTTTTCTAATAAATGGCAATGGATAATTTATCTCTTTGTACTTTGTTTATGAGATCACATAATCAGAATCCATCATTTACAAAATATGGTGCAGGATACATGGGAATCCACATTTATAAATTTTTGAAGATGACAAGACAAGTTGGTGAGGCTACTTATAAAAATAAAGATACTGGGTTTTACTAATAGCTGCATAGAATACAAAAGCAAGGAAGTTATGTTAGGTATGAAAATAACTAGTTAAGCTTCAGCTGGAGTTTGTGGACAATTTTGGGCATCACATTTAGGAAGGTTGGCAATTCCTTGGAGAGGGTACAAAGAGAAGTTACCAGGGATAAAAGCCTTTGGTAATGTCTAGAATTGAATTATATGGAGAAGTTGCATTGCTGTGATTTGAGCAGGAATTTAGTATTGCTGTGATTCATATAAATTGCACCTGCAGATGATCTTGGAGGTGGTGCTCCATGAAGTGTTCAGAAAAGTTCATCAAATTTTAAATTTTTTTTTAATATAAAAATGGACACGTTTCATTTCAAGTCCCCTTGCTTCCCACTGGACGGTCAGGAGATCGGCTCCTAGTGCTGCCCTCCCCTCCCCCACTTCCATTCCTGATGCCTGCCTTTGTCCCTGCTCCTATCAACCCCAGCCTCTGTCTCTTTCTCAACTCTAGCACTGCACTTGCATTTCCCACTAATAGAAAAGTTGGTTATCATTGTGCATAAATTTAAAGTAGTCACCAAAAGAACCAGAGAAATGTGATGAGCAATTTAACCAAATTGTTATAATATGCATAATAGAAACCGATCGAGTGATAACTTTTAAAAATAAATTGAACATAGCCAGGATGCATGTGCAGTTTCATGGAGAAAACACATGGCTAACTGAGGAGTAATTCCAAGATGATGACTTTACTTTCCAAGACGTAACACAGATGATCAAATGGTCTCCTTTTGCTTTCTATGATTCTGAAATGGTCTCAAAAATTGTAGATGGAGAATAGGGTTTGTGGACTGGAAGTCCACAAACATGTAGACCACTGATGTTGGTAAATCAAATTGTGTTTTTCTTTATCTAAAGAACTTTGGCCAATGTAATGTGCAATATATTCTGTGGCCAAAGGTTTAAGACCAGTATCTAACAATTTATTAAATGTACCATTAGGCCTTGTTACAGAATTTTTGTTCTTATAATGGACCTTTTGTGAATTGGAAAATCCCTTCAAATTTTAGGTTCAAGGTTGGAGGCATTCAGCATTACATGACAAGTTAACTTCCTCAGATAATTAGTGCATTTCCTGGTAATATGTCTCCTTGCTCTCACTTTCTTAACAGTAATGACATTTTACTCTACATGCTTTTTTATATCTGGTTATAATATTAGAGAATGTATGATTAGGTGTTCTACTCATCCTTCATGATCGATATGGTCTTAACACTCATTCTTTGAACATCAACTTAATCATATAGTGCCTACAACCACATCTGATGGTTAGGGACTTAAACGCTTTACAGTTCTTAGCTTAATACTTAGTTTAGTCAAACTCTTGATATCCATATTTTTGGAAGCATTTAAAGAGTTAGTACTTTTTAAAGTGTTCTTGCCAATTCCTTCTTTGTGACCATCAGCTGTCTTCATGACAAACTGGTCGAATTGTATCACATTAAAAGTCTAGGGAGAAACTACTAAGAACCTAAACATCATTGATAACTCAAGTCAACAAACTAAGAATCCCTTACCCCTTTACATTCGTGTATTGCCTTGCGCTTATGCCCATTTGTTTATTTCCAAATATATTTAGTTGCTGTTTGACCAGGTGAAACTGTTAACTATAAGTCTGGGTTTGATTTTATACCCTGTAATCACTATGCTGGTCGTCATGTCCTACAGAGGCTTTAATTTAAAAAGAAATGTTTTATGCAGATGTTTTCTTTTGCAGGATTAACTAGTGTTCTTGCAGCTACAGATCAGTACTACAGTTCTCTCAAATCTGAGGTCAACACACATTGGCACGTTCCCAATGAACTTATCCCATTAATCAGGTGATTACTTCATATGAAAAAACACCAGTGATATAAGTGTCAGTCCCAGGTCATAAGACCAGTAATGACCATGTTAGAATTGCTGTGTAATTGCACAACTGTTAATTAGTGATTTGAAGAGAGTAGACTTTGAGAATGATACTTCCCTATAAATTTTTGATAACGCTCACCAGAACAGTTTTGAAACACTCCAAGCCAATAGCAGATTTATGCTATGCCTTTGTTCAGTCCTTTCCTAACAGAACCATCTCCAAATATTTTCTGATAATTTTAGAACTTAAAGCCTGAAATTTTCAGTGAACGACATGAACAGAGGGTACCTTGTTAACATGTGTCAGCATGTCTGTAGACTGTGGATTGTTGAAGTAATCTTGTGTTTTTGTTTTTGCCAGACATTTAAATCTATGTCATGACTTGCAGGCTGAAACACAATTAAGCTTTATCTTGGCTGCAAAATTCATCAAACAGTTATGTTATGAGCCAATTAATTAATCCTATGGTCTTAAAGGACCTCAGCTTCATCTTAGCAATGTCAAACTTGGCATCATATGATGTAAAGCTTCTGTCTTTATAAAACAACGTGTATCATCCAACTTATTTTGAACAATGACACACACAATTCACTTGAATACACTCACATGTCAAGAACTGCTAAGTTTCGACAATTAAATGGAGACTGAATTCATTTTAATTACTGAATTTGCATATTATCACAGCAATAACTTTGATACAGTTGGTATTCTTAAAAGACTAAAACTTTTGTAGCATTGTGATGTGGGAGAATAATGTATCAACATAGTCAATTCTGAAGTTCTATAAGTGGACCATTTGGCAAATGTTAACAATAAATGCATAGGAACTGAATGGAGAGCGTGTGAAACACACATTGGTGTCTAAAAGGCATTATTAGAATATAAAACATGGAGCCAGCTCATGCCTACTCTGCCATTGAAAACAGTCATAGTTGAATTACTGCCTTACCTCAATTTTTCCATGTGCTCCTTGATTTTCTGATATACCACAAGTCTGTCTGTCTCAGCCTTAAATACACATGGAGCATTGACAGCCTTTCAGGGAAAACTTTATTCGCAATCCTGTCCTAAATGATCGGCCCTTGTTCTGAGACTCTCTCCCTATGTTCTAAACTCCCCAGCCATGGCAAACAATAACTTGATGTTTTCTTCCTTCAATGAGATAATTTCTTAATCTTCTTAACTCTAGTTGAAATAGAATTATTTGGCGAGCTGTCAATTTCATCTAGCCATGCTGTGACAATTTCTAGGACCTGTATATGTGTTTTCTCTTAGCTTTATTTGCATGATAGCAGCTTGCAATATTGCTTGTGATTTTGCTTAGTGTTGTTGTCAAAATCTGTTAATTGGCAAGCATTTAAACTGGGGATGATGGAAAATGATTGCGAAAATAAGTTGATGCATCTAGAGTATCGTCAATACAACATAACATCCCAAGATCACGAATGCTATCAAACAAAATACTCAAATAAGCAAAATGAAAGGAGATAGTAGGTTGCATGACCATTGGCTTGGTTAAAGAGATAAAAGATGGTCATGAACAAGGTGAGAGAGGTTAAGAGGAGATGTTTTGGGAGTGAATTCTAGGTGATTGGGCTTAGGCAGCTAAGGGTATCGTCACTAATAATGGAGTGATTGAAATCAAGAGGTCTCAATTAGAGAAAAGCAGATGTCTAAAAGTATTGTAATGTTGGAGAAAATTAGAAATGTGAGGAAGAATCACTCTTGGAGTTAGATTACTTTTTGCAGCATAATAAAGAACTCTGTACCCCCAAGAAACATTCCTAAGATTAGAATTTACAGATCTCATGTTATTGCAAAAGATAGTATGGATAACCTTGAATGGGCAGTTTGTAATGGACACCCAGCACTTGTAAATATAATGTACTGTTCAAGTTAGTCAGATTGTTGTGCTCAGTTTTGTAATCTTTATCTTGAATATATGCAAATAAAGTGCCGATAATAGGCCATCAGGTGACTGACCTCCAGGTTTACGAACCAGCCTACAGGGTCATTTTTATTTCTGGGATGACTGCTAAGCCTAACTACTTGTGCTTTTACTGTAGGTCAAAAACATGGTCATCTCAACCGTTAATTTGGAAATATTAAAGAAGGTACGCACAGAGGTAGGCCATTCAGCCCCCTGACCTTGTATTTCCAGTTAGTGAGGTCATGGCTGATCTGTACCCAATGCCCACATTCCTTTAATTCCTTTTATACCTCTGTCTAGCAAAAATCAATAAATTTCAGCTTTAAAGTTGTGAACTGAGCTCTCCTTTGAGGGAGGAACTCTGCATTTCCATCACCTGTGAACAAATGTTTCCTAATGTCTCACTGGAATAGTCTGAGTTAAAGGTTGTGTACCTTTGTCATAGTCTCATCTTGGAACTGAAAGAGTGTTTCTTTATCTATTTCATTGAGTTTTGTAGGATGTTGAAAGAAGTTAATCAAATTATCCTTCAATCTTCCATAATCCAGCAGTTAGTCTTCTCTGGGATTCCAGTCATCAAAATTGTTCAGGACAGAGCAAGTTGCCCTATTTAGTAATTAACATTCCATTCTTAGGTGCTGGCTACCTAAAGGCTCCACCTTTTTTCCAGGGGAATGGAAGCACTGATATCATTCTATAGACCTGTAATACTTGCAGATAAGGCAACTGTATGCATCTGTGATAATTGTTGCGAATTGTAGTAATGTGACATCCAGATATTTTTATTCAACCTTGTCGTGATCCTAGGTCATCTGGCCCAGAGGTACAAGTAATGTGACATTTATGTGATTGTTATTTTAATAGGTTTCAACTACAAAAAATACAATTTAGTTCGCTCTTAATTTCTGAGAGTGACCATGGTTAAGAGCAGTGGCGCAGTTCATAATATAGTGCAGGAGGGTTTGGTTATGTTGTTATTACTGTACTAGACTGTTAATCTAGGAGTCTGGACTAATGATCTGAAGATATGATTCAAGTCTCACCATGACCTTAAAAGGGAGAAATCTGGAATTAGAAGCTAGCACTTTTATGGGCAACATTAGAATCCAATTGATTTACAGTCCCATTTAGTTCACAACTGTATTTTCGTAGAATCATAGAATCCCTACATTGTGGAAGCAGGCCATTCGGCCCATCGAGTCCACACTGACCCTCCAAAAAGCTTCACACCTGGACCTACCCCCTACCCTATCCCTGCATATCCCACCCTAGACACTATGGGCAATTTAGCATAGCCAATCCACCTAACCTGCGCATCTTTGGACTGTGGGAGGAAACGGGAGCACCCAGAGGAAACCCACACAGACATGGGCAGACTGTGCAAACTTCACACAGACAGTCACCCAAGGCTGGAATTGAACCTGGGTCTGTGGTGCTGTGAGGCAGCAGTGCTAACTCCTGAGCCACCATGCCGCCCATATGGAGTCCATTATGGAGGAAAGGCCACTATCCTTACCCAGTTTGGTTTGTACATGATTCTAAGTTCATCGCAGTGTGGTTAAGGCCTCTGCTAAATGGTCAAGCATTGTCTTGTACAATGAAAATCAATAAGAATAAAACTAGGCAGATCATGTCAACTGAGGCTCTGGGTACAACAAATGCACAAACAGCTCACCTCATTGCGCAGTGTCCTTCCCACTAACATTTCTGATAAAGTTGAGAGAGATGTCCTATAGAACAGTCAAGAAAATGCTTGACATAATCATACTTGGCAAAATTCTGCTCCTGTGCTTATCTTTAGTCTTTCTTATCGACTGTTGTAATTTTTAGCTGTCCTACCAATGTGTTCATCAAAGGTGGTGACGCAATGTTATGCAGTCAGAAGGGTGTGGCCCTGGGGGTCCTCCACATTGACTGCAGATCCAGATAGGTTTTGTGAAGTCAAATCAAACTGGGGTTAGTCCATGTCCTGCCGATTATTGCATACTACCCTCCCTTAGCTGATGAATCAATGTTCCTTCATGTTAAGTACCACTTGGGAGGAAAAAAACAAAAGGCTGCCGTGGTGTAGAATATACACTGGATTGACAACTTTAATGTTAATCAATAAGAGTGACTCACTAGTACTTCTGCTAAGTCCCAAAGAACATAGCTACCTGACTGGGCCTGCAACTCCTAGTTTAACAACCAACAATAGCGAAATGTTCACCTGACTTCATTTTCACCAATCTACATATTACAGATGCATTTTCCTTGGCAGTATTGCTGGGAGTGTCCATGACACTATCCTTGTAGGGACCTAGTCCTATATTGTGTGTCACTACCACCATGCTAAATAGGACAGGATCAGAACAGAATTCATGGCTCATAACTGGATATTCATGAGGCACTCTGGTTCACCAGCAAAACTGTATTCATCCACCAACTATGACCTCCGACCTGGTGTAGTCCTTACTTTTATTGTTGCCATCAAATTGGGGGAACGATCCTTCATTCAGTGAAGTGTGTGGAAAAGTGATGGGAGCAGCACTGGACCCATCTCAAAATGAGACTTTAAATTTGTGAAACTAGACTGCAGGGTTACACATATGCTAACCAGCTGAAACAGTATAAAATAGACAGAGAAAAGCCAAGTATTTAGCCAATCAAAAGATCAGACCAGACTGCTGCATGCTTACTACAATCATTCATGAGTGGGAAGATGACATGTTTCTTGACTTTTCGATGACAGGGCCCAACATAAGTGTAACAAGAGAAGTTTGAAATATTTGCAGCCATCTTCTGGAATCGTTCTGTGAAAATGATCTATCTCTGCCTCTTGAAGACCCCACCAACACAGATACAAATCTTAATTCAATTTGCTATCTCTGGTATTTGGACTGTTCAGGAGTTGAGGGATATGGGGAGTGGGGCCAAGTGAAGCAGATAAACCATGAGTATATTGAATAGCGGAGAAGTATTTAGGATGACCGTATACTCTACTCCACTTATTCCATATGTTCTTATATCGAGGAAAAGCCACAGGCCCCAATAACCTACCAGGCTGAGGTCTTTAGCTCCATAACTAGTCATATCTCTGGACAAGTTGCACCAGGACAGCATCAGTTCTGGCATCTACCTAATAAAGTGGAAAATTGCCCAGGTATGATATGTCCAGATAAAATAGGAAAATCCATCAATCGAGGAACACAGGAACAGGAGTAGATCATTTAGCCCCTTAAGCCTGGCAAATTACAACAGTATTAGGCAGGAACTCATTAGCGTTGGCTGTTTGAGGGTAAATGAGCATCTGACATGTGGGACTCTTTAAAGCCCAGTTGATCAGAGTTCAGGACCAGTATATTCCTATGAGCATGAATGGTGAGCATGGTAATATTCAGGAACCTTGGATGACAAGAAATGTTGAAAGTTTAGTCAAAAAGAGAAAGGAAGCATATGTATGGTTTAGGAAACTGAAATCAGACAAGGCCCTTGAGGAATATAAAGGAAGCTAGAATGAACTTAAAAAAAAAAAAAAAAAAATTAGGAGGACTAAATTCGGCCATGCTATGTCCTGGCAAGTAGGATTAAGGAGAATCCCAAGGCATTTTATATGTATATTAGGAACAAGAGGGTAGCTAGTGAAAAGATAGGTTCACTGAAGGACAAAGGAGTGAATTTATGCATGTAGCCGGAAGTAGTAGGTGAGGTCCTTAATGAATACTTCACGATGGTATTCACCAAGGAGAAGGACATAGGTCATAAGATTAAGGAGGGGTATGTTGATATTCTAGGGCATTTTTATATTAAGGAGGTGGCAGTCCAGAATGGATAACCGCACACTTAGTTACATTGGACTCTATCTGCCGCAGTTTTGTCCTTTCACCCAGTCTGTTAATATCCCTTTGTAATTTTATGCTATCATCTACACTGTCACAATGTCACCTAAATTTGAATATATCACTTCCTATGCTATTATCTAAATCATTAATAAAAAATATGAATAACTGAGGACCTAACACACATCCTTGTAGGGGGACACTGGCCATATCCTGCCAATTTGAGGTACTTACCTATCATCCCTACTTTCTGTTGCCTGCTGCTCAACCAATTTCCCAACTATGTCAGTAATTTTTCTTCAGTTCTGTAGGCCCCCACCTTAGTAGTCTCTTAAGTGGAATTTTATCAGATGCCTTCTGGAAGACTATAAACAACAACTATAGATATTCCCTGCCCATTACCTTAGTCACCTTATCAAAAAATTCAATGAGATTTGTCAGGTACAACTTACCTGCCATGATTACATAGTCGTCTCTCTGATTAAGTGAAAATTTTTTAGGTGTTTAGTTTACCTACCCTTTATTATAGACTCAGAGGATTTTCCCCAACACAGAGGTTAGGCTACCTGGTCTGTAATTCCCTGGTTTTCCTTTTTCACCCTTCTAAAGCGGGGTGATTTGTAATGTTCCAATTCAGAGGAATGACACCTCTACCTCAGAAACTCTGATTATAGTTAGCACAACTATAAGGTGCTCCCCTTCTTTCTTTAATGCCCTTGGATGGAAACTGTTAGGTCCTGGGGATTTGTCACTTTTTAGTTCCAGTAATTTTCCCATTATCGATGTTTTACTTACATTTTGTTCAGTCGCTGTCCCTGATCCACTATTAATTTCCTTGGCACTTCCAGCCAGCTATCCTTCTTTATACTGTAAATACAGAGGGAAAGTAACTATTCAACAGGTCTGGCATCTCCCTATAGTCATTAACAATCTCCCCACTTTTAGTCTTTAGAGGACCAGCATTGCTCCTGACTAGTTGGTTTTCCGTTTACGTAACTACAAAATTTTTCTTATTGATTTTGATGTCCCTTTCAACTTTCCTTTCAAAGTCCCTTTTAGTAGCTCTTATAAGCTGCTTAGTGGCCCTTTGCTCATCTTTGTATCTTTCCCATTCTGCGGATCCGTTTCTTTTTCATTTTTGTAAGCTCTTTCTTTTAGTCTTATGCTGTATCTTAGCTCTGTAGTTGTCCATGGCTGTTTTTTCTGTGAAATGGTGATTTAAAAACTGGTTCTATGTTGTGTCAAATGTTTCCTTAAACGTTCTGCACTGTTCTTTAGTCATCTGCTCAGGAGCAAATTTTCCCTGTTTACTGTGGGCAGAATCTGTCTCATCTCCTTAAAAGTTGGCCATGCCTAAATGTAAAATTCTGGTAACTTTTCACTTGCAAAGCTGCATTGAACTCAATCATGTTATGATCACTATTTGATAATTCTTCACGTACAATTAGGTCATTACTTAAATCTGGCAGATTTATCATTACTAAATTCAATGTTGCTTGTCCCCTTATTTTACCCAGAATGTATTGCCATAGGAAACTACCCCGGATGCACTCCAGAACTTTTCTACCTTTTTGTGACAGGTGCTTGTCTGCCTCTCCAACTCTATATTAATGTTAAAATCTCCCATTAATACTGCTGTGCTTTTGCTATTCGTTTAATCGACACACAACTCTTAATTGACAACACTATCAGTGACACTTTCATTAGCAACTGGAAATTACTTGCCAATAATTGCTCACCAAACGTAGCCTGGGTTCTGCCAAGGCTTCTGTTCTGCAGACCTCATAATGGCCTTGTCCAGTGTGGTGTAGTATCGATGATTGTGTAGAGCTCCCCATATTAACATCCGCGGTCATCAATGTATATATTATATCTACAAGTGGCAGTCGAAGGTTGGCATTCTGCAGGAGTGATTCAAATTCTGACTGGTCAGACTTTTACTCTATTCACAAGTCAGTAGTGTGATGGAATAGTATTCATCTGTCTGGATGTCTGGCTCAAACAATACTCAAGCAGCTGAACACCATCCAGAACAAAGCAGTACTTGATTCGTTGTGCATCTTCAAACATTCACTCCCTCCTTCAATGGAGCACGGTGCTGGTCGTCTGGACCATCTACAAGATGCACTGCAGCAAGTCATCAACGCTTTTCACCAGCAACTTCCAAAGTCATAATTTCCACACTGATGACTTACCACCTTTTAAAACATGGGTCACGGGCACAAGCGAGCACCACAAGCTTGCTTGTTCCCTTCAGAGTGTCTCAGAATCTTAAATTGGAAAGGCCAAAATCTTGAAACTCCCTACCCAATATACTGTTGACATATCTGAGGGCACTAGTCAGACACCACCGAGAAAACTGTGAACAGTTTTGGTCCCCCTTTCTATAGAAAGATATGCTGGCGTTGGAAGCCATTTCAAAGAAGGTTCATTCAGCTGATATCAAGTATGGAAGGATTTTCTTATAAGGAGACGTCAAGCAGGTTGGGCGTGTACTCATTGGCGTTTAGAAGAATGAGAGACTTTATTGAAACACGAGATGCTCAGCGGCCTTTATGGGTAAATGTGGAGAATTGTTTCCCCTTGTGGGAGAGTGTAGAATCAGAGGGCATAATCTCAATAAGGGTTACACATTGAAGGCAAAGATGTGAGGAATTTCTCAGCCCTTTAGTGAATCTGTGGAAAAGGACTGTAGAGGCTGGATCAGTAAGTATATTCAAGGCTGAGATAGACAGATTTTTGATTACTAAGAGAATCAAGAGTTATGTGGAAAGGCAGGAAGGTGGAGTTGAAGATTATCAGATCAGCCGTGATCTTGTTGAAAAGTGGAGAAGACTCGATGGGCTGAACGGCCTACTTCTACTGCTATGCCCTGTGACTTATTCTCTAACTACACCAACCAAACTGCAGCAGTTCAAGAAGGGAGAGAACCACCACTTCCGCAGTGCCAATTAGAGATGGTAAAATCTAGCCTTGCTACTGAAATAGAAATTTTAAAAAAAGTACCAACAGCAGTTGTTCAGAGATCTACAAATAGTTACCACATTCAAAGGACGAGAAACTTTAATGTAACAAAACAATATTCATCAACACCCATTCCATGACCATTTCTCAGGTGCCTCTTGGGGAGGAAGAGGACAGCAGGGGGATCTACTGTCACTGCTCTGAAATCAGCACTAAGTAATATGCTACGTGTCATCACTTGCATGGATAATTGCAGCTTCCAACCTATATCTTATTTACTATCTGCAATTTGTGATATTGATATTAAATGTTTAATCGTGAAGGTAAGATTTTAGTGATCGCTGTATGGTTGTTTCGTTACAGTGGATATGACTTTGGCTACTTGATCAAAATACTTACTAATTCCAACTTGCCTGAAGAAGAACCAGACTTCTTTGAGATCCTACGATTGTTCTTCCCTGTAATTTATGATGTGAAATACCTCATGAAAAGCTGCAAAAATCTCAAGGTATTGCTGTAATTTTTCTAAAACTGAACTATGAGAATTTTTTTTATGTTTAAAGGTTTTCATTACTAGCACAAATAGTGAACTTTATTTATGAAGAATTATTTTGTGGGCTACTGAATGTTTGAAGGGTGTGGCCACTGAGAAATTGATTTAGAAATTTATACTGAACAATGTACATACCTAATCTTAATCTATGTTAGGTTCATTAGTATATTCAGTACACCAAAAATACCCTTGTTACTAAATGAGTGTACTCTTGTAATTTTGAAAAGTAAATGAAGTCACTAGGAGCAATCAGCTGTTTCATCGATCACCTTCCCTCCATCATAAGGTCAGAAGTGGGGATGGTTGCCAACAATTGCACAGTGTTCAGCACCGTTTGCAACTCCTGCAAAGCTGAAGCAGTCTGTGTCCAAATGCAGCAAGATCTGACAATACTTGGCCTTGGACTGACAAGTGGCAAGTAACATTCCAATCACACAAGTGCCAGGCCATGACTATCTCCAGTCAGAGATAACCTAATCACCTTGACATTCAATGGTGTTACCATCACTGAATCCCCCACCCACAACACCCTCGGGGTTCCAATTGACCAGAAACTCAACTGGACTCATCACGCAAAAACAGTGACTACAAGAGCAGGTCAGAGGCTAGAAATGCTGCAGCAACTAAGTCACCTCCTGATTCCGCAAAGGCTGTCCGCCATCTACAAGGCACAAGTCAGAAATGTGGTGGAATAATCCCCACTTGCCTGGATGGGTGCAGTTCCAACAACAGTCAAGAAGCTTGACACCATCCAGGACAAAGCCTGCTTGATTGGAACAGCATCCCTCCACAACCCCTGATGCTCAGTCTGCAGTACCTACAAGATGCACTGCAGAAATTCACCAAAGATCCTCAGGCAGCATCTTGGGCAACAAGTAAATGAGAATTATACCACCTGCAAGTTCCCCTCCAAGCCACTCACTGTTCTGACTTGGAAATATATCACCGTTCCTTCACTGTTGCTGGGTCAAAATCCTGGAATTCCCTTCCTAATGTCATTATGGGTTAACCCACAGCATGTGGACTGTGGCGGTTCAAGGAGGCAGCTCGCCACCATGTCCTCAAGGGCAGTAAAGGGCAGGCAACAAAATGCTGGCCAGCCAGTGATTCTGACAAGTGAATAAAAGAAAATATTTTCACTCTTTCTTGGGATGTGGACCTTGCTTGTTTGCACTAGCCATTATTGCCTATTCCTAATTGTTCTTGAGAAAGTGGTGGTGAACTACCTTCTTGAACCATTGCAGTCCATTTGATGTGGATATGCCAAAACCTCAAGTTAAATACATTATTTTTACACTTGCCTAAATATTTCAGCCATGTGAGTCTTTAGCATCAGAAATTAATGATGGAGCTAATGTGAACACTTGACAAATTACAGCTGAAGTAAAAAGTTGTGTATTTGGAAACCACAAATGAAACCAGAAATCTCTAGCAATGAAATATATAACTGATGCCGTCTGATGAGAGAGGGCTACAGGTATTAATCTTTTTTTTAATTTACTGAAAAATGTGCAATATTATTGCAGCATGTTCAGTAATTGAGTTTTGTGGTTTAAAAGAGAGAATCCTGAGATATTGAGTGATTAGAATTAGGGATATAACATCAAGTAAGAGCATACACATCTGTAATCTTTAATGTGGAAAACTGACGTGGCTAATGAGTGTATGTGGGCAATTAATTAGATTATATATTTTTTTCTAACTAAAGCTAGTATCAAATGCTACTCATTCTAGAAAGGATTTTACTCCAGATTTCCTGTTGGGAAGGATATTTTTGAGAGTATACTTATTTTCCCTGAATAGGTACGGTCCATTGCAGCTAAGATGCCATTTAGGTTCATCATTTACTGCCATGTCTGTATATGTCATTTTTATTATAAAACTGGTCAGAAAGAACAATGTGTAGCTGATATTCTTAAACTGTCCTAGTTTTAATTTGTTTTGCAAATAAATTTTTGTTCATTTCCCCTAATTCCCTACACATTTTCTATGGCTCTCTGCATATCATTTTCTAAAATTTATAGTGTTATTTTAATAGCTTGAATGAGTTGAGTCTGTAGTGGTACCATTTTAAGAGTTTTCTTTTACTCTTGTCAGCTTGGCTAGATTATTTGATTGCTACTGTAGCAATGGAATTATTCTGCATGGAATTATTCAAATTTTATTTTCCCAATTTCCCTTTAAATACAGTGTATGTTATATGAATAAAATATATCTAAATAAAATCTGTTTACACAGGGCGGCTTGCAAGAAGTAGCTGAACAGTTAGAGTTGGAGCGAATTGGGCCACAACATCAAGCAGGTTCAGACTCCCTATTAACAGGAATGGCCTTTTTCAAAATGCGAGAGGTATGTATTTAAAGTCAAAACATTTAAAAGTTAAATCTGTTTGTTTTCTTTTGTGGTACTTTTCAGAGTGAAACACATCATCGCTGAGTGGTTAACATTGCTATTATCTTACATTATCTTCCAAATAGCAGAAGTTACTGTTCACTTATGAAGTCATTGAATGGTTCCAGCATAAAGGGAGGCTATTTAACCCACATTTTAGTGTCAAATTTCTGCAAAACTCTTGCCATTTTTCAGAAGTCCTACAATGTTTTTCTGTGCCAACAATTCTCCAATTCCCTTTTGAAGACCTTAATTGAATCTGTTTCCACCATACTCTCAAGTGTTGTTATTCCAAATACAAAGAATAAATATTCATGTTATATATTATAGAAAAGGGCAGCCTTGTCAAAACTTTTCATCTTGCACTTATAAGGTTACGTGTAAGATTACCAAATTTCAAAGGATTACAACAATTTATATGATGGGAAAAGAGGGTGCTGGCTTAATAGCAAGTCAACTATGATTTGCCCAGAGAAAGCAACTGTGGCTCCCCAAGCTCGTGGGTTAATTTTAGAAGAAAAAAAGTACCAAGCTTCAACAAGTTCCTTTTCTTTTTTGCAGAAATCAGGTCCTTGTGCATAAATATATCACCCTTCATGTTATGAACTCAACTGGGTTGTCTTAAATTGGTTATTGGTGCAGTTAACAGTCACAATTGTTAAGTAAATGCTTCCCAAAATAACATTTTAAGACTAGGCATTTTGCTTATGGTTTTGTAACTACATGCTGGTTGAGTATGTTCTGTACTCTGCCTATTACAAGCAACCAGAGAACGTGCTGTTGATTTGATCAACAATTTGGACATATGGCCTGTGTATCTACCATTGCGCCAATACTGAAATTCACTCACACTGCTGCTAAGGTGTGTGATAGGCAGGATGTTTTTATGGAATGGTGGTGCCATTCTGTCGGTGAAAAATACCATCCTTGAAGCCACGTGTGTCTATGTGAATGGTATTTTCCACCAACGGAATGCAAATATCAGTCCAA
>NW_025967069.1:0-25000 GCF_021869965.1 Rhincodon typus | reverse complement strand
ATCCCGCTCTCACCCCATAACCCTTGATTCTTTTAACCATATAGCCATATCTACCTCCTTCTTGAACACACAATGCTTTGGCTTCAATCACTTTCTGTGATAGTGAATTCCACAGGCTCACTATTGTCTGGGTGAAGAAATTTTCTCCACACTTCAGTCCAAGAGAGGTGTACCCCTTATCCTTAAACTATGACCCACTGGTACAGGACTCGCCACCATCGGAAACATCCTTTCTATATCTAACCAGTCTAGTTCTGTTAGAAGGTTATAGGTTTCTATCAGAATACCCCCTACCTCCCGCCCACCAATTCCTTTAAATTCTAATGAATATAATCCTAACCGACTCAATCTCTCCTCATACCTCAGTCCTGCCATCCCAGAAATCATTTGCTGCACTCCCTCTATAGCAAGAATATCCTTCCTCAGATAAGGAGACCAAAACTGCATACGATATCCCTGGTTTGGCATCACTGATGCCCTGTATATTTGCAGCAGGACATCCTTGTTCCTGTAACCCGATCCTCTCACTATGAAGGGTAAAATGAAGTTTGCCTTCTTTACTGCCTGCTATACCTGCATGCTTACTTTCAGTGACTTGTGCATGAGAACACCCAGGTTTCATTGATAACTCCCCTCTCTCAACTTACACCATTCAAATAATAATTTGCCTTCCTATTTTTGCTACTAAAATTGCATCTGCTATGCATTTGCCCACTCATTCAGTCTGTCCAAATCACATTGCAACATCTTTGCATCCTCCTCACAGCTCATTCTTCCACCATTTGTGTCATCTGTGAACTTGAGATACTACATTGTGAATAGCTGGGGTCCTATTACTGATTCCTGTGGTATCCCACTAGTCACTGCCTGCCATTCAGAAAAAGACCCATTTCTTCCATCTCTTTATTTCCTGTCTGCTAATCAACTTTCTATCCATGTCAATATATACCCCCAATCCCACACGCTTTAATTTTACACCTTAATCTATTATGTGGGATTTTGTCAAAACTTTTCTGAAAGTTCAAATAAGCCACATCCACTGGCTTCCCATATCAACTCTACTAGTTACATCCTTGAAGAATCCTAGTAGATTTCTCAAGCATGATTTTATTTTTGTAAATCCATACTGACTCTGTCTGATTCTACCACCGTTTTCTAAGTGCTTTGATATAAAATCCTTGATAATGAACTTTAGCACCTTGCCTACTACTGATGTCAGACTCACTGGTCTGTAATTCCTGATTTTCTCTTTACCTCCCTTTTTAAACAACAGAGTTACATTAGCTACTCTCCAATCATTTAAACTGCTCCAGGGTCTAAAGAATCTTGGAAGATGACCACCAATACATCGACTATTTTTATTGGGCTGAATGGCCTCATTATTTGCTGTAAACACCTACGAATCTATTCTTAACAATATTCGCTTTCTTTTCTTTAATGAGGATATTACTGCTCCCTACAATATAGGATCACAAATGATAGAATAATGATATGAGAATTTGGGATCAACTGGATTGGATAAGGTGCACATCTTCTCTCTCTTTTACATTTTCTTATGCCACAACCAGAAGGCCGACAGCACTGCAGGGCATTACTGATGACTGCCCAGTAAGCCTGATTCAATAATGATACTTAGATTTGTAGACCTGTCCCTAAAAACTGAAAATCGTCTCTCAAACGTTCGCATATTCTAATAAAAGCTACAGTGACTTTAAAAAAAATGCAATTCAGCAAGAGGGTTGTTTTGAATTTCCTTTTTGGGTAAAATGCAAAATATATCATCACTTGTTAGATAACCCTGCAGTAGTTTGCCCCTTGAAATGCCTCAAAGCCTTCTGGCTGTAAACTACAGTCAGTTTATTAATTATCAATGATCTGCAATGTATTAGCAAAACTGTACTATTGTCCTAGTATTTTCTAATTTCAAACCAATATTACCTGTTTTTAGTTTGTGTGAAGTTATTTAAATTGTAAAATGTTCCAAATACTCACCAAGCTTGCCTTTCTCATCGTCAGAAGCTCCCTCAGACCATGTTTGTCCACTACCCAGTAAATGGTTCTGGGATTCTCGTAAAGGTTTTGCAGGAAATGGATGTGCTTCAGTAATACTGTGAACAAGGTGATTAAAGAATTAGCTCAGTATGCGGTGGCTCCCTTGAATCAATCTCCAGCATACTGCACAACGCTAGGTACTCAGTAAACCTCACTCATACTACAATGCATCACTTATGCTATGTAATGAACTGTGTAGATTGAAGTAACATGTCATTCAAAGAAGAACTGCATAGAATTACCATCTTAGAAAGTGATAGGTCAAATCAAAGATAGAACAAAACAACAAAATAAATATTTCTTTTGCTTATTAAAAAACATTATTCGGTTCTGCAAAAAAATCAAAATCTTTTTATGTTGAAATAGCATGGCAATAAATAAATAACAATTACTTTTTGGCAGATATGTTCTGAGCAGATGGAGTGGATGGCTGCTCTGGATCCTGATTCACTAAGCACGTTGGAAAGGAACAACCATCACCTAGACTGCATTTGAAACAGGAAGTTCATTTTTTTGAAATGCACAATTTATTATCATTTAACTCTGAAATTTAATATAGTATCAAGGTTTTGTACACTGTTTTCATCACCCCAGTTGACAAATGATCACACAGCATGTTTATTCTTCAGTAAACTTAGTTCAATCTGGAAGGCTACTGCCTCGCTCGGAAAGATCCCACATCCAATTACCTGTCTGTGGTGATTTCGCTGATGTTATTTGACTGGAAAAGCTGTGACTTCCAATGTTCACAATGTTCTTCAATCCATGCTCTTATTTTGTGTTCAGGGAGGCTTGCTATTTCATGTCACCCTTAAATATTAGCCTTAAATCTTTGGCAAGATGTGAATGCATTGGAGAATGTGCAGAAGCAATTTACAAGAATGATTCTAGGAATGAGAAACTTTGGTTAGGATGATAGATTGCAGAATTTGGGACTATTCTCCTTGGAGAGATTAAGGCTGAAAGGAGATTTGATTGAGATTTTTAAAATCATGAGTGGGCTGGACAGAGTAAATAGGCTGAAGCTTTTTCCAAAAAAAAACCTTTTTCTCAGAACAAGTTCTTAGGCCATGGAATGCACTGTCTGGAAATGTGATGAAGGCAGGTTCAATTGAGGCATTAAAGAGGGCATTGGTTGGATATGGGGAAAATGGAGGCAATTGGCACCAGGTAAGAAAGCTGGACTAAATATTAGAGCTGGGGGAGGCACAATGGCTGAATAGCCTCTTTATGCACTGCAATAATACTCAACCCTACTTATTTACATCAGCTCCATTTTCCCCAACAAGCTAAATTTAAAAATCAACCAAGTCCATCACAGCCTCAACTCAACCTATTCATGTAACATCAGTTTTCCATCTCAATGCCTCCTATAACTGTTTTCCCGACAATTCTTTGCAATGGTTTTACTAAATCTCTCTATGACTTCACTTTCTTTGTGCATATTTAGAATCTTGTTTAAACTGATCTCTTCAATGAAGCTTTTGGTTGTCTCTTCCAACTCCCTCACCTAGACTTAGCTTTCATTCCTTTAGCCCCTTGTATTGCCACAAAATTTTCCATGTGGATGTCAGGTGGAAGGATTTGCTACTATTCTGATCCTAACTTATCAGTAAACACATATTTTAATTGCCATATTGTGTGATAGTGTCACTCTTTTCATGGAAGTCCACAGCAATATATTAAATCAAACAATATAAGATATCAATTATAAACGCATATTTGACTGTCAGAAAACATTAAGCTTCATTTACGTTTTAAAATATTATTTTCAACAGTAACACAATTTTTATTCTAAATTAAAATACTTCAATGAAAGATAAGGAAACTCAGAAAATTGAGCTGTACCTTGTAAAGATGGGTAGCAACCAGTATTTCTTCTCATCTCCAAATACTTGCTTCATATTTTTGCTGCATCCTAAGCTAAATCCACTCTTGTCAGGACCATGTCGAAACACAGGTGCTCTGAAGGCCTCTGAATCAAAATATAGTCATTAATAGTCTTTGAACTGTTCTACAAATAAATATTTCAATCCTTTTTATTTTACCGCTTGGTCCACTATCTGTTGTGCTCTGAGGTTTAACTACGGAGCTGAGGTCACAAGCAAGATAGAATCCGAAGTAGGATGATTTACTCATCATAGTTTGTTGTATGTCATTTCTGAATCAATCTCCATCACATCATCTCATTGTTTCCTAACCCAGTCTAGCATTCTTACTGCCATTACTTTGCCTTTCTAACTTTATAGCATCAGCTTCAAATATATTTAACTAACAGTAACTCATGGCGCCTTAAATCTTACAGTTCAGAGTCAGAATTGAGCAGCAGTTGGGGGCGGTGGGGAGAAAATCGTTGGAAGTGCCTGAAGGCATAGCTGAAGAGGTAGATTCTTAAAAGAGTTTTTGGTTTGTCAGATAAGGCAAGGCTGGGGGAAGAGAGTTGAAGTATGGTTGAAAGCTCTGTCATCAATGGTAGGGTATTAATAACAACAAATCAGTTGGATTATGACTTTAGCTGACATAACCTTTCTCTCTAAAATAACCTCAGCCATTGCATTTTTGCCACAGTTAAATTATGAGATTTCAGCTCACACCCCCACTTGGGGTCCCAAACCCCACATTGGGAAGATGAGTGTTTTGTAGACTAACCTTTTCGCTAATTTATTATTTCATGGGATATGGGTGGCACTGGCGAGGCCAGAAAATGTTGTTTATCCCTAATTGTCCCTGAACTGAATAGTTTGTGGTCATTTCAGGGCAATTAAGAGTCAAACACTGGTCAAAGGTCTGGAGTAATCTGTTGGCCAGGCTGGGTAAGGGCAGCATATTTCCTTCCTAAAAGGGCATTAGCGAACTGGGTGGGTTTTTACAACAATCAGCACGGTCACTAAGAGCAAGCATGCAAGTACAACAAGCAGTAAGGAAGGAAATGGTTTGTTGGCATTCATTGCAAGAGCTGACTGTATCTATACAGGGCCTTGGTAAGGCCACACTTGGAAAGTCTGTGGAGTTCTGTTCTACTTATCCAAGAAACAGATATTTTTGCCTGGAAGACAGTGCAGCAAAGGTTCACTAAACTGATTCCTAGGATGGTAGGTTTGTTGTATGAAGAGAGATAGAGTTGACTGGGCCTGTATTCACTGAAGTTTAGAAGAATGAGAGGGGTCCTCTTGAAACGTATAAAATCCTGAGTGGATGCAGTGGTGATGTTTCCCCTGGCCAGGGGTTCTAGGATAAAGATCATGGTCTTAGTACATGGGCTATGCCATTTCAGACTGAGATGAGGAGATATTTCCAAACACAAATGGTAGTGAACCTATGGAATTGTCTACCACAGAGGCTGAGAAGGCCAAGTCACAAAATATATTTAAGGGAGAAACAGATACATTTTTAGAGGCTAAAGGCATCAACAGATATTAGGACAGAGTGGGAGTATGGTGTTGAGACAGAGGACCAGCCACAAACATATTGAAAGGTAGGGGGGTGGGGGCGGTGGGGGGAGGGTGGAGGGGGTCAGCTCACTGGGTAGGATGGCTCAATCCCGCTCACATTTTCTATGTTTCTGTGTCACTGCTGACTGAAACTTGCTTTCAATTCAAGATTGAATTAATTACATTTAAATTCCACCAGCTGGTGTGGTGGGATTCGAATCCATGTAGCCACAGCATTCAGCTGGCTCTCTAGATTACAACAGATGCAAACATCCTGGAAGGCAAGATAAGACCTACAGAAGAGGGCTGATGAATATAGACAATGACGCTTGGTGCATTGACAGGTCTCGCAGAAAGCCCTAGGTCAATGACAAGGAGCACGAAGGAGCCTGACTTTTTATAGAGTTTGGTAAACATCCTCTTCAGGTGAAAATAGTGACCGACTCCAGAAATCATACTTGCCAATGCAACCATGAAGAAGCATCTGATGGTCTATGTCTCAGATTCCATTGTAGCACAAGCAGGAGTTGTCAATGTCTGGGTGCTGTTGTCATGAAGTCTTATTAACTAGTTCAGCTTGCTGCCACGTGAGCCCAGACCATTGCACACAGACCTTTGAATACCAATACAGTAAAGGGGCTTGAAGTGGTTCCCAGCAGTCCAACAATCAGTCCTCTAAAGCATTTCTCAGACTGCTGAGGCAGTGTTGAGGAAGTAACAATAGCTGCAGAAAGTATGTACCTCTCTCAGCATGACAGCATTCATCCTCCCACTGTTGCTACTCTTGCAGTGCCCTTTGCTGTTACCTGTCAGCCAGCCAGCCAGCTGAAACTGCTGCCATTCATGCCAGGTTGGCACAAGCTGAAGCCAGGCCTGAGAGAGCCAGGGCTGCTCAAGGTCATCCAACAACAGTATTTACAGTCTCCCTGGATGAAAGTCAGCAGCCTTCTACCAGCTCTGCTGTGGCAGCACAAAGCAGGGGAACGAGGCCATGCGTGGGACACAGAAAATGGACAGGATGGAATTCACAAGCATGACATTTGCTATATGGCATAATTTTATATTGTAAGTTTGGTTTGGAATGTTTATTTTGACATGGGTTTTTATTTTTGCATTGTAGCCAAACAGATGCTGTCACAGTCAGTAATGGAAGGAAGGTAAATTAGAATTATGTTCCTGGGCAATGCAGTTGAATAAGTCAATCATAGACAATCCAGGCAGAGAGGTCTGAAGAGAACTGTGCTGGCTGCTTCTTTCTGAGCTATTTGTCATACAGCTGGTGGCAAGGGGAGCATGCAAGCCATTCATGTCCTAAAGGGTCCCTCCAGAGCCATTCAGATAGCAGGTGCTTTGTTTCAGCATGCCAATGGCCTGCTCTGTCATATTTTGTGTGATAGCATGGCTTTGCATATGTGAGTGGCTTCAGTGGCCTGAGCCATATTATCAAAGGAGAGCCTGTGCTGCCCAGTAACCACTCTCTGATTTGCCAAACCAGCTGAAATGCAGCTGGAAGAGTGTACTGCTGTAGGACAAAAGCTTCCTAACTGCTGCCAGGATACAAAGCAGTGACCTGCATGAAATGTTGCACATGATCGCACATCTTTTATGTAATTAGAATCATGTAAATGTTCTTCATGATCACAAATGCTTGTTGAAATGGAAAATCAGAAGATTGTCTTACCAAGGGTAGACCTGTTTTTACTGACTAACCAGCAATGATATCCAAACAGGGAGGACAGGCTGATGGAAAACATTGCAGCTGCAAAGAACAGGAACATGATGTGGAACTTAGCTTGGGTATCTGGCAGGCCATTCTGGATAAAGAAAAAAAACAAGCATAAGGGAAAAAACAAGCATAAGAAAAAATGCTGGAAACACAAAAGCAGTTCTAACATCTACTCTATGTAATTTTGGGTCTACATACAGCACATAAGAAAAATGTTGCTGAAAATCTGAAATAAAAACAGCAATTGCTGAAAATATTCAATAGGTCTGGTGGCATATGTGGAGAGAGAAAGGTTTCAAATCTGTGACCTTTGATCAGGAAATGTTCTGAATGAGTCCATTCAAAAGACCATCGAATTGAAACATTAACTTTGATATTCCCACCATAGACACTGTCAGACTCTTCAATTTGCAGCATTTTGTGTTTTTTTTACAATCCAGATTTGCTTTTATTTGTTTTCTATCTTCTGAAGCTTAAGGAACACAAGGGAGCAAGCCATTAAATCCACTCCCCACTTGTGTTCAGCCATTCGTTTATGTCATGACTGATCCGCACTTCAACTATATTCCACCCACTTTTGATCCTAATCACTTAATTTTCTCACCTAACAAAATCATATTGATCTATCTTGACAACTTTGATTGTTTAATTAGCCTTTTATTACTGGGATCCTGAAGATCTCAGTTTTTAATGTCTTGCCACTGGGGGCTGTACCTCTCGCTGCCTTAAGCTTTGGGCCTTCATCCTTAAATTGCTCTGTTTCACAAGTTCTCTCCTCTCTTAAAACTTACATCTTTCACCAAGTTTTTATTGAACTGACTCAATATCTCCTTATACAGTTTACCATTGAATTTTGTTTGATAACACTGCTTAGGAAATGTCTTAGAACATTCCACTGAACTATAGACACTGTATAAGTATATCTTATTGTAAGTATTATGGAGATGCGCCTTCAAGAACTGGGTACTGAATATTAAAGAATATTCATCATTTACGAAGGCTAAGAAAAAAGGAAAAGGAGATGGGATTGGCATGATACTAAAGGATACGATCATTGTTTTAGTGAGAGAAGATCTCTGACCAGAAGAACAAAACTTAGAATCTGTCTGGGTGGAGCTAAGAAACAGCAAGGGTCGCAAACATTGGGAGGAGTGATTTACGGGCTATAAATCAGTCGTCATAACATGGTGAAAATCAGGAAATTAGAGGTGCAAGTAGCAATAGGAGTGCAGCAATCAAGAGTGACTTCAATTTACAAACAGACTAGGTAAATCTATTGAGCACCAATGTTATGGATGAAGAATTCCTGGTATTTCTTAGTCAATATTCAGTATTTAAAGAATTAATGCTGTTTTCCAAAAAACAACATACATTTCTATCAGTCAAAAATATCCAGAAGGAAATGTGAGAGAGCCATGACCAACAAGGGAGGTGAAAGGCAGTATTTGATCAAAGGTTATAAAGTTGCAAAAAAAAGTTGTAAGCCTGAGGACTGGGAGAATTTTAGACTTCAAAGGAGAACAAAGAAATTGATAATGAAAGAGTGAACAGAATATAAATGCAAAATAGCAAGAAACATAAAATAGATTGTAAAAGCTTCAATAAGTATGTAAAATGTAAAATATTAGCAAAGACAACTGTGGACACATTATTAGCACAGACTGGAGAATTTAGAATAGGAAATAGAAAAATGACTGAGAAAGTAAATAAGTACATTGATTTCAATTTGTGCCAGGATTTTGAGTATCTCTGCTATGATAAAAAATCCAGAATTTGTCAGGAAGCACAAGTCTTGCCTCTGAACATATCCTCACTCATTTTTGTGGAAATGGGCTGGGGTTGGCACATTTGAGTTTCTTGGAGACTACTGGCTATTTAAGTGACCAGCTGCCTCCACTGAAACAGGATTTTGGAGTTCCTGGAGTGTGTAACACAGAGTGTGGAGATTAGACCAGGTCAGAGTAGGTCTATCCTATGCCAATGTCTTAAGCGGGACCTTATTGAAAGCCTTCTGAAAATCCAAGAGAACCAAATCCATTGGCTCCCCTTTATCAATTCTACGAAGCACATTTTCATGGATTTCTTTTGGATAGCCAAGGCCAATATACCCCTTTGGAGACCTGGGGTAACTTTCTAGATTTGGTTTTGGGACATATGGTGGATGTGTGGATGGGTGGGGGGAGGGGGTGTAGCGGATCAGGGATCCTTCAGCAGGGGGTGATGGTCAGTAAACTGTGAAGAATATTGTGTGTAAATGGTGGATAAATCACTTACAATTGTACCACCTGTGAAGACCTGTTAACAAGCGTCAACCCGTCAAGAATGCCTTAAAGCGGAGAAAATATGGGATTTCCATTGACCAGAAATTAGACGAGGCCAGCAACATGAACACTCATATTCATCTGACTAACAGCAGGTCAGACGCTGAGGATTCTGCAGTGAGTAATTCACCTCCTGACTCCTCAAAGCCTGACCACCATCTGCATGGTACATCTCAGAAGTATGAAGGAATATTCTCCACTTGCCTGGATAAGTGCAGCTCCAATGACACTTAAGAAGCTTGACATCATCCAGGACAAAGCAGACTGCTTGATCAGTACCCCATCCGTACACCACCTTCACAGTTCAATCCATCCACAACTGACCCAGTGGCAGCAGTGTGCATCATCTACAAGACACTCTGCAGTAATGCATGAAGGCTCCTGACACAACATTTTCCAAACCTACCACTCCTACCACTTAAAAGGACAAGGGCAGCAGATACATTGGAATACTATCACTTGAAAAATTCCCCTCCAAGCCACCCATCAGACTGACTTGGAATATATTATTGTTCTTCCACTATTGCTGGGTCAAATGCCTGGGACTCCCGCCCTAAGATTGCTGTGCAGACAGCAGTAGTTTAAGAAGACAGCTCACCAGCTTCTCAAGGGCCATTAAGGATGAGCAATAAATGCTGTTCCAATCAATGACACCCACTATATGTGAATGAAAAAATTATGATTACAGTACTTTTCTCAATAGTGTGTAACCTGAAATGTATAAAGGTTACACCAACAGACCTTCTCCTACGTACAGGAGAACATAATGATTTTTAAATTTTTTTCTTGGGGCTGTAAAAGGAAAGTGATTGACAAGCTGTCATGGATTGTGTTCAGTAGGAGTTGCTACAGTATGATGTGTTTAGTCCAACAAGAAAGGAGGCACTGCTAGACCTGGATCTCAGGAATGAGGTGGGCCAAGTAAATGAAGTGTTCGTGGGGGAACATTTAGGGGACAGTGCTCATGAAACTGTCAGATTTAGGATATAAACATCGAAACATAGAAAACATTGTAAATAGGAGCAGGACTAGGCTATACTGCCCTTCAAATCTGCTCCACCATTCAATATGATAATCAACTCCTCAGAACCCTGTTCTCACTTTCTCCCCTATGAATTATTTCTAAATCCTTCTCGAAAACATTCAATGTTTTGACTTCAACCACTTTCTGTGACAGAGAATTCCACAGTTTCACCACTTTCTGAGTGAAGAAATTTCTCCTCATCTCAGTCCTAAATGGTCTACCTTATATTACCTGTGTCACCTGTTCCGGACTCATTTAGGATATCCTTCCTGCATTTAACCTGCTGAGTCCAATTAGGATTATATAGCTTCCTATAAGAATCTCACTCTTTATTCTAACCTCCAGTGAAAACAATCCTAACTGATCAGTCTCCCTTCACATGTCAGTCTTGCCATCCCTGGAATCTGTCTGGTAAATCTTCGTTGCATTCCCTCCATAGCCAGCGTATTCTTCCTCAGATTTTGTTTTTTATTCATTCACAAGATGAGGGCATCGCTGGCTAGGCCAGCATTTATTGCCCATCCCTAATTGCCCAGAGGGCAGTTATGAATCAAAAACATTGCTGTGGATCTGGAGACACATTTAGGTCAGAACAGGTAAGGATGGCAGTTTTCTTCCCTAAAGGACATTACTGAACCAGATGGGTTGTTTTTTTTCTGACAATTGGCAATGGATTCACAGTCATCATTAGACTCTTAATTCCAGATATTTATTGAATTCAAATTCCATCATCTGCCATGGTGGGATTCAAACCCAAGTCCCTGGGACATTACCTCTGTCCCTGGATTAACAGTCCAGCGATAATAGCATAGGCCATTGGCTCCCCCTGTAGGAAACCAAAACTGCAATATTCCAGATATGGTCTCACAAGGCCCTGTATAATTGCAGAAAGGCATCCCTGCTCCTGAACTTGAATTCTCTTGCTATGAAAGCCAATGGAGCATTTGCCTTCTTCAATACCTGCTGCACTTGCATGCTTGCCTTCTGCAACTAGCATACAAGGACATCTAGGTCTTGTAGCACCTCCCCTTTCCTAATCCATTACCATTCATACAGTAATCTACCTTCCAGTTTTTGCACTGAAAGTGATAATCTCACATTTATCCACATTATACTCCATGGACCATGTATTTGCTCACTCACTCAACTTGTCCAAATCATACTAAAGCATTTCTGCATCCTCTTTATAGTTTACCCTTCCACCCAGCTTTATGCCATCCGCTAATATGGAGACATTACATTTAGTTCCCTCATCTAAATCATTAATACACATTGTGAATAGCTGGTATGCAAGCACTGATTCCCGTGGTACTCCACTAGTTACTGCCAGCCATCCGGAAAAAGACCCATTTATTCTTACTCTGCTTCCTGTCTGCCAACCAGTACACCATCTCCAATTTCATCTGCTTTAATTTTATGTGCTAATCTCTTACATGGGACCTTATTGAAAGCCATCTGAAAAATCCAAGCGAATCAGATCTACTGGTCCCCCTTATCAATTTTACTAATCACATCCTCAAAAAATTATAGAATATTTCTCAAGCATGATTTCCCTTTCATAAGTATATGCTGATGCTGTCTGATCCTGTTACTGTTTTCTCAGTGGTCTGCTCTTAAATCCTTTATAATGGTCTCTAGCATTTCCCCTTCTACTGGTGTATAATTCCCTGTTTTCTCTCTAGTTCCTTTTTGAAATAGTGGGGTTACATTAACTATTCTTCAAGCCACAAGACCTGCTCCAAGTCTATAGAATCTTGAAAGATGACTACCAATGCATTCACTAAATCTAGGGCCATTTCCTTAAGTACTTTGGGATGTAGATTCTCGTGCCCTGGGGATTTATCAGCTATTAATCCCATCAATTTCCCTACCACCATTTCCCTACTAATAATAATTTCCTTCACTTCCTCCCATCACTAGACTCTTCCCCAACATTTGGGACACAATTTGTGTCCTACTTTGTGAAGACAGAACCAATAAAAGTACTTAATTGGTCATCCATCTCTTTGTTCCCTGTTATAACTTCTTCTGTTTCTGACTGTAAGAGACCTACATTTGCTTTCACTAATCATTGCCACTTCACATACCTATAGAAGCTTTTATGGCTTCTATGTTCCTGCAAACTTTCTGTTGTATTCTATTTCTACACTCTTAATTAAACTCTTTTTGCACATTTGCTGAAATCTACATTGTTCCCAGGTCTGCTGGTTTCAATGCTAAGAAACGATGGCAGACAATCTGGAGTTTAAAAAAAAATCAATTGGGCAGAACTGACCTCAATGGGACAGGATCAGAATTGGGCCAGAGAAAACTGTAGCTGAGCAATGGGCTCACTTCAACAACACATGGTTCGGGCATAGTAGGCAAAAGTAGGACAAACAAATTCAGAGGTCCCTAGATGAAACAGGAGATAGAAATCATGATCAAGGAGAAAATATGAACTTATGACAAGAGTCGGATAAAAAATACAGTTGAGAACCACATTGAATGCAAAACGGTTCAGAGGGGAGATGAGAAAGCAAATAAGAGAAGCAATAAAGGAACATGAGAAAAGATTGGCAGCTGACTTCTGGGGAAATCCCAAAATCTTTTATAGGCACATAAATTTTCAAAGGATGGGGAAAACAGGACTATGGCCAAATAGAGTTTAATAAGAGAATTTACACATGGAGGTGGGGCCATGGTCATGGTGTTAAATTACTAATTTGTATCTGTTTTTGCCAGGAAGGTAGATGTTACCCATGCTGCGGTGACAAAGGAGGAAACTCTGTCATTAGAAGGGGTCATCATTGAAAAGGAAGAAGTGTTGGATAGATTGTTTGCATTTAAAGTTCACAAGGCTTTGGGGCCAGATGAGATGCATTCCAGGATACTGAAGGAAGTTGGAATTAAAACTGTGGAGGTACTGGCCATAACCTTGTAGTCTCTCTTCAACTCAGGAGAGGTACCAGAAGGCTGGAGAATTGCAAACATCATGCCCTTGTTTGAAAATGATTGTAAGGATAAGCCCTAAAATTACAGACTAAAGAGTTTAACTTTAGTAGCGGGGAAGCTTTTAGAAACAATTATTTGGGATTAAATTAATAATAATTAATAATTAAAATTGTAAGTTGTTAGGAAGAGCAAGCATGGAAATTCTATTACACTGACTTGCTGCAAATGTTTTGAAAGAATTGATGGTAGTAATACCGGCGTACATGAACTTCCAAAGCACATTATATACAGTGCCACATAACTGAATTGTGAGCAAAGTTATATCTCATTAAAGAGGCAGGAGCAACATGGATTCAAAATTGAGTGAGGGACAGGAAGCAGTGAGGAATGGTTCATAGATATTTTTCAGGCTGGAGGAAAGTTTGTGATGGACTTCTCCAGGGTTTAATATTAGGACTCTTCCATGCCATAACGATTCTGTGATTCTGTGAATAGTTTTTTCGGCATTAAGGGAACCAATAGATATGTGAATAGAACAAGAAAGTGGAGTTAATGCAAAAGACCACCCATGATCTTATTGAATGGCAGAACAGAATCTCATGATAGTCTTCAACACTAATACATGGAAAACGGGCACAATGAGGACCAATTTCCCTCTATTTCTTCTCTTTAGTAGGCAATAAGTCAATGTTCTATCTGTGTTTCATCAATAAATTCCTTTTAACTTTATTTTCTGGTAAAAACTTGAGGGTGTTGCTCTTGCTACAGATTTGTCCATGACACATTAACCCTGTCTAAACCTTTCATCATTTCTCTATTTTATGGGATATATAATGGATTAAAGAGTACATTTGAAGGGACTAGATTTGCGAGTGCTCTGAACCTATATAACAAAATTACGTCCCCCCAAAGGAAAGCAAGTGTGACTTGAATATAGTTAAATAAATTGAAAGGGAAATATTAATTCAGGGAAGTAAATAAATTTACATAATCAAGATACATCAATTCAAGTCATTTAGCAGTCAAATTGGTTGACAATCAGTCACCAATTATCAATACCTCTATTGTAAAAGCCTTTTTCACCAACGCAGATATTATTTAGAATGCCTCGCTGGAATTACAGCAGAAGTCTGTCACAATTTGGCTTAATATAAATTTTGAATATGATGTTTATAGTGTGACAGTCATGTGGCTCCCAGAGACATAAATCTTTATTTAAATCTTCATTTGTTAGGTAAGAATAGAATTCCTATGAAAGTGGTTTCACATTTAGAACACAAAACTGTAAAGCACAGGAATGGGCCCAAACATGACACCAAGTTAAACTAATCCCTACTGCCTGCCCTTGGACCATATCCCTCCATTTCTTGCATATTCATGTGCTTATCTAAAAGTCTCTTAATCGCCCCTTTAAATGTACATTTTGTACATCCACACTCTGGAATTGCCTCTCTTTCCATCTATAGGGTGTTCCTTCAAACCTACCTCCTTGACTAAACTCCTGGACATCTGCCCTAAATTCTCCCTTTGAGGTTTGGTGTCAAATTTTATTTGCTAAAGATTGCGTAAATTCCTTGGGGATGTTTTACTATGTTAAGACACAATATAAATGCAAGTTGTTGTTGCAGTGTAAATCTCCCAACTTGACTTATTTCATGCTTTTTAAAAAATGTCAGTCTCATAATAACTGAACGATTTAGGTCACTGGGCCTACTTTATGCAGACCGTAAAGTGCTTAGAGCTGTTGCAATGCCACACACTGAAGGCCATGACATTCTGGGCAGCCAAAATAAAGAAAATCTTGCACTGAAAGAGACAACTAGTCCCGAAGCATAACTACTGATGTCACAGCATTTCAACATTGCAAGACAGAAAATTAATTTTTCGACATTTGCTGCTATATTGTAACTCAAAACATAAAATACTATTTACTAAATAAAACAAAACATTTACTAACTACATGACTAATCAGTTTCCATCATGAAAGATGGAACTGATCAAGCATTTGGATTCCTACCCAATATTCCTTCAGCCGCTTAATTGGAATTTCATCCTTGAAAAGAGATGAAAGGAAGTGGAAAGAAGTCAATAAAAAGGGTACAAAGCTAGAATGAATTAAAATAATTTATTCAATTAAATAAATAAGAGAGAGAAAAATAAAATATTATGGATACTGGAAATCTGAAATAAAAACAGAAAGACTGGAGAAGCTCAGCAAATTTGGCAGTACTTGTGGAGTAAGAAATAGATTTAACGTTGAGTTGATTTTAATTCTTCTTCAGGACTGAAAATAGCCATTTTAAGGAAGAGATGAAGTTTCCAGTTCTAAACAAAGGAGAAACTGTGCTTGTGCTCAGGGAATTTTTTTTATAATGCCAGTTACTTTCACAGCAAAGTGAGGTAGTTGAGTGAAAGGAGTTGAGTGCAGAGAGGATCAAGAAAGCGGGAATTAGAGCTCCTGGAGAAAGTGAGTGTGGTGAGATATAAGCAGGAAAAGTAATAAGGGATCAAAATCAGGCTGACAAGAAGCTGAGTTGGAAATTGCAAGGCAGAGGAAAGGGAGGCTAAACTAGCTGTGGCATCATTTGACATATTTCTTTACAAAACTATCTAAGTGTTTCAGTATTTTACTTTTAAAAACAAATTATTATTACACATCACAAGCGACAAACAGCCCTGAAATTGAGATATAGCTGTGCTGCTTTAGACAGCAAAACAGTCCATCTGCCTTAGAGGGATATTTCTGGTCAAGTCTAAATGCAGGTTCTTCTTTAAAATCATTTTAACTTGCAGAATACAACATAGGTATGCAAAGATACTTATGTACGTAATCCCATACAGGGGTGTAATTTTAAAGATCTGGCATACAAACATTTCTTCATAATTATGAACAGCTATTTTATATTGACCTGCATTGTGTTCCAACTTGCGAACAAATCAACTTGCAAACGGACTCAACAATGAGACCCATTCACAATCCGGAAAACGTCTGCATCAGTGATTAGTTCAAATATTACAGCAGTTAACATTACACTGATTTGATAGCTAACCACTAGAAAGCAAGAGGATTTGAATATTCTGGAATCAATTCCACACACGTGAGAACAAACTGTGAAATAACTGCCAAGATTTCCTCAGCTTATACCGCCAGCCTGCCTTTTTCCTTTAAGTTATAATTAACTGAGAAAATTACAGCCTGTCTAGTGCACAAACAGAGAACTCAGGCATGCGTTCCAAAATTCTTTAAGGCACACCAAACCAAGTAGTAAATGACTTGATTGTACCCGCTGGTGGCCTTCAGCATGGACTTTACCAATGCTATTGAGAATTGGGGCAGAATGGTGGGAAATTAATTAAAATGGAATGAATTTGAGTAAATAAAATGAACTTGACAATTAAAAAAAATCAGACAGTTCCTAAACGTAGAAAGATTTTATATTAATATAACCACTTTCACAACTCTAGGATGCCCCAAAACAATCTACATCAATGATTTAGATGAAGGGATGAAATGTAATGTTGCTAAACTTGCTGATGAAGATAAGTAAGAAAGTTATGAAGAGGACAAAGTCTGCGAAAGGGATACAGATGGGTTAAGTGAGTGCGTAAAAAAGTTAGCAGATGGAGTACAATGTGGGAACGTTAACTTGTCCACTTTGGCAGTAAGAATAGAAAAGCAGCATATTGTTTAAATGGAAAGAGATTGCAGAATTGTGAGGTAGAGGGAGATACGTAATACATTAAATATGTGATTAGGAAGGTAAATAGATTGTTGTCATTTATTGCAAAAGGAATGAAACATACAAGTGGGGATGGTTTGCTACAGTGTTGGTAAGATCACATCTGGATTAGTGTGTACAGTTTAGGTCTCTTTAAAATCACAAGCCTTCGGAGTACCGCTCCTTCGTCAGTTGAAGTGGAGGATAGCACAGGAAAGTGCACAGGCACAGAATACATAGGCAAAAAGATAACGGCAAGATAATTCCAGGTAATTAAGAGTGTCAACAGATAAGTACAAATAGTGTGAGTGGAGTGTCAACAAGCTGAATAACAGATGATATGAGTAAAGTGTCCACAGCTGAATAGCTAAATGACCTATGATCCAATTTAATTAAGGCAGAGAGATAATTACAAGAAGTCAAAAATAAGATGGTGCGTGACTTGAACCCAAGATCATGGTTGATGCCATTTTCATGCGTACGGAACTTGGCTATTATTATATTGTGTTGCACAATATGTAACCCTATCACACTGTTCCGTGTTTGTAAAATCTTCTTTACTGTTCTGTGTTGACACCATCACCTTGATAACTTATTATCTCTCTATCTTAATTAGTTTGTACAGTTTTGGATGACTTGTTACTTTGGTTAGACCCTCATCATGTGATTCTGATACCTATCATGTTATTCCAGCCATCTGGTTTGTCCTTAGCACCATCTTATTTTGATTTTTTGTAATTATCTCTTGGCCTTAATTTATCGGCTCATAGGTCATCCCTTCACTTGCTATTCAGCTGTTTATTCACAGTGTTTGACACTTTTGATCACTTGCAAAGACTTGTTAATCAAACTGTTGACACTCCACTCACACTATTTGTACTTATCTGTTGACATTTTTAATTATCTTGAACTGTCTTGCCATTATTTCTCTTCCTATGTATTCTGTGCCTGTGTGCTTCCCTCCACTTCACCTGATGAAGGAGCAGCACTTCGAAAGCTTGTGACTTCAAATAAATCTATTAGACCAAAACCTGGTGTCATGTGACTTCTGATTTTCTCCACCTCAGCCTAACATCGGCACCTCAACATTATATTTAACGAACAATAGATCGCAAGACTGGAGTGAACAATTTTGTGACAGTGGAGGTGAGTTTGAAAGTATGTTTTGATTTGATTTCTCCCTAAATGTATCTTTAATTTGTTCAATTAGTGTCCAAAGTGATGATGGGTTAGTCTTTCATTTCATTGTCTCAGTAATTTGCAACATCACCAGTGGTATTTTAATACAAAGCAATTATAAATTTCTTCAGCAATTTTAATGTAACAGTCTCGTATTAAATCTAATGCAAAAAAAAACTCAGATGGAGAACAACTGTTCTAGATAATTACTGAGTCAAAACAAAGATAGCATTCAGCTCACTGAAAACTGAACTACAGTTCCTAATCCATCACACCAGTATTAATAATCCAAGATGAGTGACACTTATTGAAAAGTCAGAGCGATAGCTTATTGCTGTAACTGAAAACAAAATGTTAAAATTGCTCAATAAAATCAGCATCTGTAAAGACAGGTTAATATTGTGGTGACCAGTTTTGCTGAAGGGTTATACTAAAAGGGTTTCTGAAACATTGATGGATATATTGTGTAGTTAGATCATTCCCTACTTTTTAAGATCATTCCCTGATCTTTTAAAGTTTTATTTATTTTTAAATCAACAGGTTTTTTGTGACATTGCATCCCAATGTTCCTCTGTTGAAATGATAGAGGTTTCAAAGGCTTGAAGGCAAACTATATAATTCCTTATATTGTCATTTTATAATAAGAATTAAAGCCTATTATGGTTAATAATGATGCAAGTCACCATATGAAAATATTTGAACTTTTAAGCAACAGAATGAAACATTATAGCCAGGATTTTTCTCTTAATGAATTGCTCTTTGAGGCAGATTTCGAGTGGTGAAAGTGACAAAAATTGGGCACTTGAAAGCTATTGCTTTAAATTTTCCATTCTAGGATTTTGAAAGAAGTAAATGACAGCACTGCAAGTACTCAGACGATATACTTCCAACATTATCTTGACTTGACACCCATTCCATATGATTTGAAAATTGCACACGTTTTTTTCTTGGCCTAAGAAATGTGATAGAGTGAAAGCAGGAATTTATAAAATAGTTGTTTAACATCTGTTGCTGTAAGAAAATTACTGCGGATACTGGAAATCTGAAAGAAAAAATGAAATGCTGTAAATATTCAACAGAGAAAAACAGCTAATGTTTCTGCTACGATGGTTCATCAAAAGTATAGCAAGTTTTAAACAAGTGAAAGGGAGTGAATGGGAAGAGGAACAGAAGGGATGGAGGACAGAGAGACTAAGTGACAAGACATTCTATGTTGCAAAGCCTGAGGGAATGGGAAAGAAAAGTAAGAAGCAAAAGATGTGCTGGAAGAGGTGTCAATGCTGTTACCATCTAAATGCAAAGTAAAGGAAACAAAATGGGAAACAATAGAGATTAAAAGAACAAACCAGCAACAAAACACAAAATAAAATTATTGAACACCCATGTTTAGTCCAGATGGCTGTAAGTGCCTAGTTGAAAGACAAGATGCTAGTTGTACAACTTCAGAACATAGACTCTGTATCCTTGATTTTTCTTACACGCCCCACATGTTTCTATCACCATCCTTGTCAACCACCCTCCCACAAAACACACACGTAGTCTCACACACAGACACAAACATGCCTTGCTTGTTTCTTGTTGACTTTGCTCTCAGCAGATTGGACTCATTTGCTCCTTTTCACACCAGATTTTACAGCTTTCTCCCTTTCACTGCCATTATCAACACCCTTGTCTTTTGCTCTGGGATTCCCTCTCGATCTGTTTCACTTGCTTTTCCTCCCCTTCTATCAATAGCATTAAAAGCCTTTTCCAAACACTCTTAGTTCTGAAGAAGAACCATATTGGACTCAAAATGTTAACCATTGTTTCTCTCTCCACAGAGGCTGCCAGACCTGCTGAGTTTCTCTAGCATCATTTGTCTTTGTTTCAGATTTCCAGCACCTGCAGTATTTTGCTTTCATTTAAAGGAATGAAAACAGTGATTGGTTAATTTATTTATTCCATTAAAAAATGACATCAAAAATGTCCTTCTGTTAAAATCTCGATACTTAAAGTGAATGAAGTATGTGTATAGAATTATATTAAACTTACCATCCAAAACTTGATAAAGTACTGCAGATCAGTGGCAGCAATAAATATGCAGTAAAGCAAAGAGTAAGCCAAGAAAAGGAAAAAAAACTTGTAATTGGAGAATCCAACACAATTGTTCACCCTGTAAATAAGCAAAAGGCATCTTTTATCACTTTTAATTTAGCATTTAATTTTCTAAAAATTATGTCATAGCAATGGAAATGAAAACTGTGAGAGATTTAAAACTGGCAGCTGATTCAGTATCTTCCATGTTACATTATTGTGCAAAGTCAAACGCTTACCATGTTGACTGTATGTTTGTGGCCTAGACATGCTAAGACTATTGGTTGCAATTGTGATAAGTTCTTTGATTTGCTTTGAACTACCTTGAAATGAATTTTAGCATCAAATTTGTGCTTGACCAGGTTTTCATGTTTACTGAAAACTTCACGGCTTGGATACTTCCTCTACAATCAGCAACATCTATTTAAATAAATATAGCATGTGTTAACCTACGATATATTGAAGCAATCTAAGAAAATCATACATCTGAAGTAAAATTTTCCTTATATTCTGTGTTTCAATTTCAGTGGGTGTTTTGTTGGAGTGGTGACATGGGTTCAAACTGCAATTCTCAAAGAGGCATCTTAATAGCATCATCAGACACAATGATAAACTCTGATATTGGGTCCTCAGAGAAGAGGCAGCATGAAACGCATGGCACAGGTTAAACCGTCACAAAAGTCAGAAGACTGTCAGGGGGCAGGGGCTTAAAATCTTTTAATTGTGAAATGTGATCCTTACCTAGTGCACATGTGCCAGCCTTCAATTTTACAGCAATTGTTCGAGCACCTTGAAAAAGCTAGATGCTCCATTACAATATTCAAATCTCACTCCTGCAGGGCATTTGGGAATGAGATTTAATTCTAATGGCTGCTGGACAAGTTCTCTTTGGCAAGATGTAAAAGTAACAGGGTTGTTGTTTGGCAAGATGTAAAAGTAACAAGGTTGTTGTCGTGGATGATTTTAACTTCCCATATATTGACTGAGACTCACTTAGTGCTTGGGACGCAGATGGGACAGAGTTTGTAAGGAGCATCCAGGAGGGCTTCCAGAAACAGTATATACATAGTTCAACTAGGAAAGGGGCCCTACTGGACCTAATATTGGGGAGTGAGCCTGGCTGGGTGGTTGACATCTCAGTAGGGGAGCAGCTCAGGAACAGTGATCACAATTCATTAAGCTTTAAGGTACTGATGGATAAAGAGTAGTTGTCAGGTCAAGGGGCTAAACTGGGGGAAGCCTAATTACAACAATATTAGACAGGAACTGAGAATGTAGACTGGAGGCAGATGTTGGAGGGCAAATCAACATCTAGTATGTGGGAGGCTTTCAAGTGTAGGTTGATAGGAACTCAGAACTGGCACATTCCCGTAAGGATGAAGGATAAGTATGGCAAGTTTAGGGAACCTTGGATAACAAGAGATATTGTGAGCCTAAATCAAAAAGAAAAAGGAAGCATTTGTCAAGACTTGGAGGCTGGAAACACACAAAGCAAGAGTGGAATACAAGGAAAGTCGAAAGAAACTTAAGCAAGGAGTCAGGAGGGCTAAAAGGGGTCAAAAAAAGTCATTGGCCAACAGGGTTTAGGAAAATCCCAAGGCTTTTTATACATATATAAAGAGCAAGAGGGTAGCCGGGCAGAGGGTTGGACCACTCAAGGACAGGGAAGGGAACTTATATGTGGAGCCAGGGGAAATGGGCGAGGTATTAAATGAGTACTTTGCGTCAGTATTCACCATAGAGAAGGACTTGGTGGATGATGAGTCTGGGGAAGGGTATGAAGATAGTTTGCTTCATGTTGAGATCAAAAAGAAGGAGGTATTGGGGTCTTGAAAAACATTAAGGTAGACAAGTCCCCAGGGCCTGATGGGATGTACCCCAGGATATTGAAAGAGTCAAGGGAGGAAATTTCTGGGGCCTTGAGGGAAATCTTTGTATCCTCACAAGCTACAGGGGAGGTCCCAGAGGATCGGAGAATAGCCAATGTTGTTCCTTTGTTTAAGAAGGGTGGCAGGGATAATCCAGCTAGTTACAGGCCGGTGAGCCTTATGTCAGTGGTAGGGAAATTATTGGAAAGGATTCTTTGAGAATGGATTTACTCCCACTTGGAACTATGTGGGCGTATTAGCAAGAGACAACATGGTTTTGTGAAGGGGAGGTCGTGTCTCACTAACTTGACTGAGTTTTTTGAGGAAGTGTTGAAGATGATTGATGAGGATAGCGCAGTGGATGTTGTCTACATGGACTTCAGTAAGGCCCTTGACAAGGTCCCTCATGGCAGACTGATACAAAAGTGCACAGGGTCAGAAGTGAGCTTGCAAGATGGATAAAAAATTGGCTCAGTCATAGAAGACAGAGGGTAGTAGTGGAGGGGTGTGTTTCTAAATGGAGGGCTGTGACTAGTGGTACTCCTCAGAGATCAGTGTTGGAACCCTTACTATTTGTAACATATATAAATGATTTGGAGGAAAATGTAACTGGTTTGATTATTAAATTTGCGGATGGCACAAAGATTGGTGCAATTGCAGATAGCGATGAGTACTGTCAGAGGAAAGAGCAGGATATAGATCAGTCGGTGACTTGGGCAGAGAGATGGAGTTTAATCCGGGAAAATGTGAGGTAATGCATTTTGGAAGGTCTAACCCAGATGGAAAATATACAGTAAATGGCATAATCCTTAACAGTACTGATAGGCAGAGGGATCTGGGTGTACAGGTACACAGGTCACTGAAAGTGGCAACGCAGGTGGAGAAGGTAATCAACAAGGCATATAGCATGCTTGCCTTCATCGGCCGGGGCATTGAGTTTAAAAATTGGCAGGTAATGTTGCAGCTTTATAGAACCTTAGTTAGGCTGCATTTGGAATACTGTGTTTGATTCTGGTTGCCACACTACCAGAAGGATGTGGTGGCTTTGGAGACGGTACAGAAAAGATTTACCAGGATGTTGCCTGGTATGGAGGGCATTAGATATGAGGAGAGGTTGGGTTGCTCTCACTGGAACAAAGGAGGTTGAGGGTCGACCTGACAGAGGCCTACATGATTATGAAGGGCATGGACAGAGTGGACAGTCAGAAGCTTTTTCACAGGGTGGAAGAGTCAGTTACCAAGGGCCATAGATTTAAGGTGCGAGGGGCAAGGTTTAAAGGTGATGTATGAGGCAAGGTTTTTACACAGAGGGTGGTGGGTTCCTGGAACTCACTGCCAGGGGAGGTAGTGGAAGCAGATATTACAGTGAATCTTAAAGGGCATCTTGACAAATATATGAATAAGATGGGAATAGAGGCATATGGTCCCCGGAAAGGTAGAGAGTTTCAGTTATGATGGGCAGCATGTCGGTGCAGGCTTGGAGGGCTGAAGGGCCTGTTCCTGTGCTGTAATTTTCTTTGTTCTCATTGTCCTGGCTACAGGGACAGCCAGCTGCTCAAGGTAAGTGCTTCCAAACATCTTGTGACCTACTTTTCCTAAACGCTTAAGAAAAAGATATGTCCCTTGTGATCTCCTGAGTTCCCTCCCACTCCCCTATATTGGGCCTTTGGCCATCTGGCCCATTACTTTCTAACTCCAAAAACTTAAATCCTGATCTTTCTTCATCTGCCCTGGAATCTTCAAACTCTGGCTTTCCAGCTCCAAGTTCTCTGTTCCTCCCTTCCTTCCCCCTACTGCCATTTCCGACTCCCTCCGTCCCCTCCCACCCCAAATACATACCCTAAGAAGAGTTCCACTGTTAATTCCTTGAAACTGCAGGATTACTATGGTCCAGTTACTATACTACCAACTTCTCAGTTCCCTCTCTGAAATATTGAGAAAAATTCTCTTAAATTATCATGGCCAGAAAATTAGGTAAATCAGGGTGCAACACATTTCCTATGAGACAATTTCACAAGCTGAGAGCTGAGTTCAGTTCAGTTTTGTCTTCCAAAAGATGCCAAATCAAACAGAACTAGCTACTTCAGAACTGAACATTAGTGTTTTTTTTCTCCCTTTAGCCAAAAGAGCTTCAGATATTGAGATGGAGCAGTTAGATTTCAGGAATATGCAATGTTTTTCCATTCCTCAACAACTTAAAATTATATTAACAGAGGAAGATTCCACAAAATGTTTCACAGGAGACCATGATGCGGACGTGCTGGTGTAGGACTGGGGTGAACAAGGTCAGAAATCACACAACGCCAGGTTATAGTCCAACAGGTTTATTTGAAAACACAAGCTTTCTGAGCCTTATTCCTTCTTCAGGTGTGTGTGAGTGAGGTAGTATCAGACACAAAATTTATAAATAAAAGATCAAAATGTCATACCACTGATGAGAATGTATTAAACAAATCTAAGATGCTGTTAAATCTTTAATCAGTTAGAAGGATTTAATTGACTAATATATATATGTAAATCCCCAAATTCCTTTCAAGTCACTGTCCTGAGAGAACTAAAAATTTTATGGGATGAATTTGTATTTGCAAATACATTCTATTTTGTTCAAAAAGCACACAATTTATAAACAGTCAGTCAATGTCACGTTATATAAATTCCTACTTTAGAAATAAA
>NW_025967068.1:9619-25000 GCF_021869965.1 Rhincodon typus | reverse complement strand
GTTGAACTTCTTTACTGATTCAACAACTAAGATGTATGAAAGAGTAACTTTAACAATCTTAGTTTTGATGAAAATTGTTGATATTTCAAAATAGTTTTACCACAATAAAAACACAAAGTATCCAATAATTGTAATTATTTTGTGGAAATTTCACAAGTGAAAATTCAGTGCAAATAATACAAGTGAAATTGTGATAATGTGAATTAAGCAATTTTCAGCAAAATTAAGCATATATTCTTAATGTTAAATAGATCAGCAGAGATTTTTGTATTATTATGAAAATAGACCATATTCCAGTAGAACAGACTGTTATGAGATGCATTAATAGAAGAACTGGCTTTCTTAAAATACAGCTTCCTTTGGCAATACCTCAAGTAAAGCTCAGTAATTTTTCAAAATTTGAAGTTTTCCACAAAGCTCTGCTAGGAAACAATTAACAGTCTTACATTTCCTATTACTCAGAAATTGTGATTTCTAACATATGATCATCTTGTGTTAAGATAGAGTCAAGGGTTGTATTTTTAAAAATAATAGTATCAATCCATATAGCTACAAGTACAAAATTCCAGGCGTAACACATCAAGATTTTCCTAAACTGCAACATTTCATCAGATGAAGTAATATATCACAATCATGCATTTGTATCCCTAATTGAACATATTGTTGGATGTGCATGTAAGTTAGTTAACAGACAGTGTCAGTAAAACAAACTGGTTTTCAGCTTTGGCCTGCTTGGGTATCTATATTTCTAGATACAAATAATATTATACCAGCATTAGGTGTCAATTATTTCCATAAAGAGCCATTACAGCTTTAGCAAAGAAAGTGAAAATGATGCTTGACTCCTTGTTACTATTCAGATAATATATTAGTTATTAATGAGATTGTGCAATACTCGAGAAATACTCGAGGATGTCCTGGATGGTGAATTCCATAGTAATTCCAGAACCAGGATAACAGCGAGCTATCAGACCCTCAAAATGCTTGTACTGACGAATGAATTCATCCTGCATGGAATGCCACATAACCTTCAAGGAAAAATAAATATAATAATTAACAAAAAAGTTCACAAGCTGCAATCCAGTATTTCACCAACAGGTTAGTGGAAAAAACATTTTCTACATTTGAAAATATGACTTTCTTTTAAAAAAAGGTTTGTACTTGATTTATGGTTTTATTTTAAAGACCTTTTAATTATTTACTCTTCATATAACCACTACCATACCTCCATTTACAACTCCTAATTGAGGGATGAATAAAATATTTAAAAATCTTCACTGGTACCAATACCATGAATCAAAACTCCTGTCTTCTGCACAAATCTTTCATTCAGGCATTCAACCCTGATCTGTATAACCCACTTCCAATTTGTATGTGGCTTGAATAGTAATTCAGACATTATATTTGAGAATCTTACTAATTTGAACACTAGATGCTGAAACTCTTTTCTCATTCTACTTATGCAATTGCTTCCAGTATGGGCCACAAAGAAATCACCACCATCCAACTTCTTCTTCAGCAGTGAGGAACTATCCCTAACCCAGACAACGGATAGGCAACACAACCGTTGAAATTTTTGATTGTGGATGCAGACTATAGTATCTGCCCCGGGCTAGTGTCCACTATTATTAGCACATTCTTTTTCACTCTCCTCTGTAACAGTGCCCTAATTAGTCTACTCATCCATTCAGCAAACATTTCCCTTATCGAACTGTAGCAAGAACCTCAACTTTTGAATAAAGAAAAAGGCAGAAGCTACTTCAGCAATGCCCTTACATGCCTGATTTGCACTCTCTTGTCAATGCCTCTAACAGCATAGTCAGTGGACCTGTACCAGCTTGACTGCAAAGATTCAAGGCAGAGGCTAACTAACACTTTCTTGAGGGCAATTAAGGCTGGACAACAAATGCTGGCCTTGCCAGCGATGCTCACAACCCAAGAAAGGACTTTTAAAATAAATCACCTCACATATCACTTTACACCTTAAGCAGTACAACTGTCCAGACAACTGTCCCTTGCCCTGATGCCTCGCAATGTCTTCACCTCTAATACTGCTCAATAACTGAGCTGAGGTTCCTTGAAATGCAAACCCTAAAGATATGTTTCTATAAGATTGCAATGCAACAAAACACCCACATGCTGCACATAAAACCTGCACTGCCATCCCTACTTTTACTTATTCAGTTTAAGAATTATGTTAAATAATTACATTAACCTTCAATTTCGTGCGTCATTTTGACTGATAGAATTTTGTAAAGTTTCTTCAAATATGTTCCTTGTGTTGTTTTTAAATCCTTACCTGGTTTGAACAACTGTGCCATTATAACAATAAAGGCGGAAATTGTGTATTCTCATGGACAAAGATGAGAGTGGTCCTAAAGGAAGAGTGCTAAATTGGGGGAAGGCCAACTATAGCATGACTTGACTTGAGAGTTTCACTGTCACCGTTTCACCCACGTTTATGCCGTTTATGATGCCTTTAATTGGTGATCACTTTGTACAACAGAAATACTGTTTACTCTTTAGTGAGTAAGTGGGAAATAACATTCATTCCACGAAGAGCAGACAAAATATTATTGACAGAGAGCATGCAGCAAAGGTTCAGCAGGATGGTGACATTGCCCTATAGAGAGAAGTTGGGCTTTTATAGAGTTTTGAAGAATGAGAGGTGATCTCATTGAAACTTGAAAAATATTTAAAGGGATAGAGGGAGGAGATGTAGGCAATATATTTCCCCTAGTTGGGCAATTTAGAACAAGGGAGCACAATTTAAAAATAAGGGGATTCTAATTAGAAACTGAAGGAGGAGAATTTTTTTTTTTTTTTTTTTAAAAATAACTCAGAGCATTGCAAATCTTGAAAATTCTCTATCCCAGACAGCTGTGAAAGCTCAGTCTACCAGTATTTTTAAAGTAGAGATTGATAAATTTTTGATTATTGATGAGCTATCAATAAAGGATTGTGGGGACAGTGTGAGTAAAAGGCAATAGAGTTTCTGATAAATAAAGAAGCAGGCTTGATAGGAACAGGAGTAAGCCATTCAGCCCATGTTCCCATCACCAGCTCCAACAGGAGAAAGTCTAACCACCTTCCCTTGGGAGGTAAACTGTACTATCATTAAACTATCCATCCACATCCTGGATGTCACCACTGAGTTAAAAAGCAAATGACCAGACATACAAGATTGTGGCTACGAATGCAGGACTGAAGCTGGGTATTCTGCTGTGAGTAACTTACCAGCTTCCTCCCCATAGGATTTCCACCATCTATAAGCCACAAGGCTGAAGTCTAATGGAAAACTCTATAGCTGGCTGGGTCAGCACAGCTCCAATAACACTCAAGAAGCTCAGTGCCATCCCATCCATCACAAACTCCTTACACCACTAGCACATTGTAGCTGCATGTACCTACAAGACAATGTAATGCAGTAACTTGAAAAGGTTTCTTTGATAATGCTTCCCAAATTCATGACCTTCATTGTCTAGAAGGCCAAGTGCAACAGCCATGTGAGAACACCATCTCAAAGTTGGCCTCCAAGTCACAGATCACCGGACTTGAAAACATATTGCTACTTACAGCCAGGCGGAAGTCTTCAGACTCCTGTCTAAAAATATTATACAAGTACCTTCATCGTATGGATGACAGAGATTCATGAAAGTCACTCATTACTGCCGTTAATGGCTTTTATAAATGACAAACAAATACAGTTCTGGTCAACAATTCCTGCATCCATGAATAAATTTAAAGTAGAATTAAGTTTAGACATTCAATGGATAGTCACCTGCAACAAATTTTCTTCCTCACACAAATGCTTGTCCACTTTCTTATATAGGTTATCCAGTCCTTTTTTCACTTCCTTTCCAGGATATTCTTTAATGACTTTTCGCAGCTCTTGCTTATTGAATGCTAGCTGGTAGCTCACTTCCTCTTCCCTGATTCCCTGTGCCACACGAGCTTCAATTCCCTCAAAGAAATGCTGTATTCACAAGAAAATAGTTAATGGCAACATCATAAAGCTTTACTTCACTTAAGTGATCCATGAAAACTTACAGCAAACGCAATTTCGACAAATACACTCCAACAAACTGCAGCACAATTGTTAAGCTGGCAACCAACTGCCGTGTTTTTAGGCTAGTATTTTAGTTGTCATTTGCTCACCAAGAAAATGCTTATAAAAATACAACTGATTTCCAATAATTTATTTTAATCCCAGCCAGATTTCAAAAGTCTACACAAAAACTGTATTTTAGATTCTAACTGCATGAAGTTTTCCAGGGATTGTAAATTTCAATAATATTCTGGCATATTATTAAAACTACAGAAATATGAAAACTAACAATTAAACTTCAGTTTCATTTTGACTGATAGAATTTTGTAAAGTTTCTTCAAATATGTTCCTTGTGTTGTTTTTAAATCCTTACCTGGTTTGAACAACTGTGCCATTACAACAATAAAGGTGGAAATTGTGTATTCTCATGGACAAAGACGAGAGTGGTCCTAAAGGAAGAGTGCTAAATTGGGGGAAGGCCAACTATAGCAGAATTCGGCAGGAGCTGGGGAACGTGCAGTGGGAGCAGCTGTTTGAGGGTAAATCCACACTTGATATGTAGGCGGCTTTTAAAGAGAGGTTGATTAGAGTGCAGGACAGACATGTCCCTGTGAAAATGGGGGATAGAAAGGGCAAGATTAGGGAACCGTGGATGACAGGTGAAACTGTGCGACTAGCAAAGAGGAAAAAGGAAGCATACATAAAGTCTAGGCGACTGAAAACAGATGAAGCTTTGGAAGAATATCGGGAAAGTAGGCCAATCTGAAATGAGGAATTAAGAGGGCTAAAAGGGGTCATGAAGTATCTTTAGCAAATAGGGTTAAGGATAATCCCAAAGCCTTTTATTCGTACATAAGGAGTAACAGGGTAACTAGAAAAAGGGTTGGCCCACTCAAGGACAAAGGAGGGAAGTTGTGCGAGGAGTCAGAGAAAATGAGTGAGATTCTTAATGAGAACTTTGCGTTGGTATTCACCGAGGAGAGGGACATGACGGATGTTGAGGTTAGGGATAGATGTTTGATTACTCTAGGTCAAGTTGGCATAAGGAGGGGGCAAGTGTTGGGTATTCTAAAAGGCATGAGGGTGGACAAGTCCCCAGGTCCGGATGGGATCTATCCCAGGTTACTGAGGGAAGCAAGAGAGGAATTGGCTGGGGCCTTAACAGATATCTTTGCAGCATCCTTGAGCGTGGGTGAGGGCCCGGAGGACTGGAGAATTGCTAATGTTGTACCCTTGTTTAAGGAAGGTAGCAAGGATAATCCAGGTAATTATAGACCGGTGAGCCTGACGTCAGTGGTGGGGAAGCTGCTGGAGAAGATACTGAGGGATAGGATCTATTTACATTTGGAAGAAAATGGGCTTATTAGTGACAGGCAGCATGGTTTTGTGCAGGGAAGGTCATGTCTTACCAACTTGATTGAATTCTTTGAGGAAGTGACAAAGTTGATAGATGAGGGAAAGGCTGTAGATGTCATACACATGGACTTCAGTAAGGCGTTTGATAAGGTTCCCCATAGTAGGCTGATGGAGAAAGTGAAGTTGCATGGGGTCCAGGCTGTACTAGCTAGATGGATAGAGAACTGGCTGGGCAACAGGAGACAGAGTTGTAGTGGAAGGGAGTTTCTCAAAATGGAGAACTGTGACCAGTGGTGTTCCACAGGGATCCGTGTTGGGACCACTGTTGTTTGTGATATACGTAAATGATTTGGAGGAAGGTATAGATGGTCTGATTAGCAAGTTTGCAGATGACACTAAGGGGGAGTAGCAGATAGTGAAGGGGACTGTCGGAGAATGCAGCAGAATATAGATAGATTGGAGAGTTGGGCGGAGAAATGGCAGATGGAGTTCAATCCAGGCAAATGCAAGGTGATGCATTTTGGAAGATCCAATTCAAGAGCGAACTATATGGTAAATGGAAAAGCCCTGGGGAAAATTGATGCACAGAGAGATCTGGGTGTTCAGGTCCATTGTACCCTGAAGGTGGCAATGCAGGTCGATAGAGTGGTCAAGAAGGCATACGGCATGCGGCATGCTTTCATTCATCAGACGGGGTATTGAGTACAAGAGTTCGCAGGTCATGTTGCAGTTGTATAGGACTTTGGTTCGACCACATTTGGAATACTGTGTACAGTTCTGGTTGTCACATTACCAAAAGGATGTGGATGCTTTGGAAAGGGTGCAGAGGAGGTTCACCAGGATGTTGCCTGGTATGGAGGGTGCTAGCTATGAAGGGAGGTTGAGTAGATTAGGATTATTTACATTAGAAAGACGGAGGTTGAGGGGGGACCTGATTGAGGTCTACAAAATCATGACAGGTATAGACAGGGTGGATAGCAAGAAGCTTTATCCCAGAGTGGGGGACTCAACTACTAGGGGTCACGATTTCAAGGTGAGACGGGAAAAGTTTAAGGGAGGTATGCGTGGAAAGTTCTTTACGCAAAGGGTAGTGGTGCCTGGAACGCGTTGCCAGTGGAGGTGGTAGAGGCGGGCACAATAGCGTCATTTAAGATGTATCTGGACAGATACATGAATGGGCAGGGAGCAGATGGATACAGATCCTTGGAAAATAGGAGACAGGTTTAGATAGAGGATCTGGATCGGCGCAGGCTTGGCGAGCCAAACAGCCTGTTCCTGTGCTGTAATTTTCTTTGTTCTTTGTATTACACAAAGTAATTTCAATGTTTTACTTTAAAATCAGTTGTAGATTATTTAAAATACTCCTCTCTAAAAGAAACAACATAATGGTTGATAGTCACTTTGTCTTAATGTTTTAAAAAAAAAGTGTAGGATTCAATTTCTATTGACATATACTACTTAACAGTTATAATAACTTGTTAACATGTCATTGTTAAATCCACATTTGGAGTGATGAATAGTTTACTAATGCTCCTGCTTTATTAATGATCAACATTCCACTGGATAGCAAGCTTCTTCATTACCCAAGATGTGGGTTCCTTAAGAGTTTAATGACCACCACAAATCCATGGTCGATTGCTGGAAAAACCCATCTAGCTCACTAATGTCCTTTAGGGAAGGAAACTGCCATCCTTACCAGGTCTGGCCTACATGTGACTCCAGACCCACAGCAATGTGGTTGACTCTGACCTGCTCGGTGGGCACTCAGGGATGGGCAATAAACGCTGGCCCAGCCAGCGATACCTTCACTCCTGTGAATGAGATTTTTTGATTCAATCTCAAGAAGAACTCTTAACAACTCCAGATTAAGGGCAAACATGAAAGTTTTGTATGCGAGTATCATAAAGAAAAACTCACATTAAGTTTCTCAAGAGGTTGTCCCAGAGAGTATATCACGTAAAATTGCAAATGCTCTGTATATTTGTGTTTAGCTTCTCTCCTTTCCGTTTCAAGGCATGCAATTTTAAGACGAGACAGTGTTGAAAAAATGTGGTGAAAATTTTCCATCATCACAACGTCCCTTGGTGTCTTCTGACTTTCATTCGCGACTTTTTCCACTGAGAATGGAATATATTATAAATAATGTAAGGAACACTGTCACAAATACAGGTATCAAATCAGTGCAATCAGTTCACCTTTTAACAGCCTCTCACCATTGTTGTAAACAGCCCGTATTAGTTTGGTGTAAGCTTTGTCCAGGTCCCCTCTGCGCTCAGCACTTTTGAAGATGGTCTCTGCTAGCTCTGCAAACTCTTCAAACCCACTAACAAATGGTAGAATTCCAACTTTACTCTTCTTTGATATCTTCACTTCTTCCATCTGTTTAATTTGATTCAACTGAAATATACAAATGGCAAACTAATTCAGATTTGTGTATTTACAGACCTGAAATCTGGGCATTTGTCTAAAGTCTAAATCTTTGACCACTATAAATAATTTATAACATACAACAACAAAAGTCTTCTTATACACAAATGGCCAGATCAGAACGTTCAATTTTAAAGGAAAGAAACTTGCGGAGAAAAGCAGCTCTGTAAATAGTTTCTAATTCTTAGCCACAAAATCAAGATTGCTAGCATAAGTAAAGAACTCTCTGGCTGCAAATTGTAGATTGACTGAAGTATACTTGTTTCAGCTGATTTCATTGCAAGTCATTACTAGATGCTTACTTAGTCAAGCTGAACTTTTTTTTTCAAATAATTGCAATAGAATAAAGAACGAACAGTTAAAATCTTACATCACACTTCCAGCACCATGGACTGCATGGTTCAATGCATGGAATACTATTCTTGTAGGAGCAATCCTTGCTGTACATTAGATGCAATAGATTATGTGCCTTATTTAAAATGAAACTTTTCACCCAGGGACATTTGATTTAAAAAAAAATTTTCAAATACCCATGTGACCAAAAAGCAAAGAGAAGGTGAGCCATTTAAAAAGGATTAAAGTTCCCAAATTGCACAGCGGATTCATACAATGAAAGCCTCAGTCCCGCATTCAGAGGCCCCAATTCATGTTCTGTTTATGTCAAGTGAACCAAACTCAGTTTACGGGGTATGTGTGTGCACGCCAAAATTACCCTCTGCATCCCTGGGTTAAGCACAGAAAATCGTCCAGAATTCCTCCTCAATCATTATCCTGTAGCTCTTGGTGTCGCTGGAGATTTGATGAGGGCAGGATCAGCTTGGCAGTAATGCACACTACATTGAAATCGTCTCCTAAAATTCTCACATGAAAGTTGGCTGCATGGATGAGATGCTAAAGGATGCCCTGCACTCAGGAAATGTACCCAACATCTTCAAGTAGAAAAAATTGGCAGGAAAAGACTAGTAAAAAGGCAAAATGACTATGACAGAATAACTAATTTCTTCATTTTTGTTACTTGGAGAAGGCTCTACCTATGATATAGTTTGCTTCATATTATTCATTTCAAGGCTCTTAAGTTTTGTTCCTGTTCTCCAAGGATTTCCAAACTAGGAAATTATTTCTATGCACATCTATAATTATGGTAAAACCTGTTGGATACAATACTTATGAGTAAATACAGCCAACACCAAAAGGCATAACTTGGATCAATGAATGATTTGTTTCAGATACCATTTTCTTAAAATAATACTTACAATGCATTTGTCAAAATTCCTCTTGACTGTTACAAGAACATTTCCTAATGTGGTACTGAGAAAGGAGGCAGGATCTACATTCTCTGCTGTCCAAACGTGATGACTCATCTTCACCAACATATACAATGAGTTAAAGCTATCAATCTTGTCCCCAAGTGAAATGAGGTTGTTTAGCTCTGGCTCAATACAGCGGAAAACTTTTATCATCATTGATCGAATGATGCCTGCCTCCTCTTTTCTGCAATTGTAAGCAACATGGCTTTTAGTCAAACAATTAAACATTATAAAATTCCTACACACAGAAATCAGTTTTTAGCCCTTTTGACATAGAACACCATTAATATTAGTGTAGTGGCCAAAAGCACACAAATAAAATGGGTAGCGCTGCTCTTATACAATTCATTGATCTTTTGAAAACACACAAATCAGTGTACTTGGAACATAAATTGTAAGAAATGATTGAACAACTTCCTTCAACATAAAGTGCAAATCAAATCCAGGATCTGTCATTTACCAGAACAAAGCTGAATTACCTTCCTAGCTCATACATATTGTACTTTTTCATGATACAGATATTTAATGACAAACGGAGTTTCAGTTTCAATGCTAACCAGAATTCTAAACATTTGAACATGTATAACACTTTACATTTTGCAGATTTACAGTCAATGCTCAATTTGATGAAGCTTCGTACAATTTACCCCAAATACGGAATCTCTGGAAAGGCAAAGTTTGCCATATTAAAATAAAATTGTAGCTTATATAGATTTTTATTCCCTTTTTTCATTGTTCAACTACATTTCAATAATTATTTGCATTGTAATACAGTACAGTTTTCCTCTGATGCTATACTGGATTTTTAGTAACTGTGGTCAAGACCTAAAACTACACTTTTAAAACCTGAATTGGTCAATTTATGTTTCATTGGAAAACAAAAGTGCTACATCACTATGTTAGTCGCTCTACCATACAAGTACATTAATGGCTACTAAGGTTTCGGAGCCTGCATGTAAGCTTCCTGTCAGAAATGACAGATAGAGATGTAAACAACACAGTGACACATACAGATCCTGTAAACGAAGACAGTTTTAGTATGGAAGGGCAAATGTGTTGGCACAGGCTTGGAGGGCTGAAGCTCCCGTTCCTGTGCTGTATCATTCTTCGTTATTCTTGTTCTAATGTGTTGTACAACAGAGTGATTGATAACATATTATAAAAACTATTCCTTTACATGGAAGGTTGCCAAATTTTAAAATCAAGCATTGACACCTTCACCTATTTTCTTATCAAAGGTTTGGTAGATCATTAAAACTGTAAACATAGGAAAAGAGAAATGGGTAAAAAAGACATCAAAATGATCAAATTATAATGAAAATAATTGAGTGTGTCTCATTTCCCCTTGTCTCTTTCGTGGGAAGTGTGTAGCAAGCTCATTTCTCATGGCCATTTAGCAAGGTATTTTACATCATCAATATTAGATTATCTTAAGTTTGATCAGAGCCTACAAAATTAAGTCCTGTAGACTGGCTGAAAATTTCTCTCAATTTACGAGTCATAAAGTTTTCGATAATGTTGATGCCAAGCATCTTGACACTTACTCAGATGGTAACGAATGTCTGTCTCCCGAAATATTATGTGGTCGAGACAGAAGTGCCCCATCTACATCAGTGGAGTCTCCCTAATGGTATGAATAAAAAAACACTAAAATATACAAGTCATTTTGTTTAAGGTAACTTTAACATATGACTTTTTCATTTTAATAGACAAAAGAATACAGTACAAATTTTAAAATAAATCCATCTATGTTTGAAGTTGCTGAATTTAATGAAATATTTAACCCACTGCAACTTTCAATTCTACGAGCAACTGAAGCTCAAAAGGAAGTTAGCCATTGCAGTACTGAGATAAGAAGAAGTTGCAGTGATTCAATGAACCAAAAGCCTCAGAACACGAGATGCACAGTTCATATTATTTTAAGTTTCATTTTCGCTGCAGGTCTCTACACGCTGCCATCAAGGAAATGACAGTCAGAAACATGAACTAGGGAATTATTCACTGTGATTTTCCTTGGGGTGACCAATAAATGGCAGAGAATGTGCTAGTCATTCTTAATAGGCTTTTTAAACCAAAACAGACAGGTAGGAAAGGCTGGTAGGCCTGTCTAGAGTGTTGTACTCCAGCCGAGTGGATTTCTCTTCACAATGTTGTTGGTACCTGCCAGAAAGAGATCGCAACATCTATTGCTCACTCACCTCCAGCAAGATTGGCTGGAGGGAGGATCAAATCAGGCCACCAACCCAACAGCGATCTTATCTAGTTCTGCCTCCAGCCCTGTCAGATCAGGTCTAATAATCTGCCAGTGGCTAAAATGTTTATATAGTAATTGTAAAAATATATTTGTGTATTTTCCCTTAGCTCCATACACTGATGCACATTGATGACAGCAACAAAAAAAAAGTATTCACAGGAACTGATAATTCTGCTCTCGAATAAAGAGATGCACTTTATCAGATTTTGGCACATTCTGAATGAAGAAGTGCTTCCTGCTCCATTTTGTTCCACACTTTATGATTCAGTTTACAGAAGAAGACACTCAAGCAAGTATGGCTGAATGAATTATGGGGAGGTGTAAATAAAGGGGTTTTAACAGGAAAACAAAAAACTTCAGCAGCTAATTTTAAAAGCCAAGATTGTTAGTAGAGGAAAGGAACTTGCAATTGTTTTCCATCCAGGAATGATCTGCAGGAGCGTTCCATTTTGGCAAAGGAGTTGAGGCATTGCATGATATATTCAAGCAAGGCCCCACAAATGCATGGGTAAGCCAGTTGTGTGCCACATAAATTTAAGTTCTCCTGCTTGGATTTGAGAAACGAAGATGTAAGGGAATATAATCAGGATTTGGAACAGTGGAAGATTTGTTGAACGTGAACGGCCAATAGTGACTGACATTAGGGGAGCCAGCGAGAATGAACAGCATGCTGCAAACATGGTTTCTAGAGTTCGTATCAAGGAAAAAGGAGAGCTGATATTAAGATTGAAATGACCATGTAGGAGCAGTGATTCCGTGCAGAGCAAAGTATTTTGTTTCTATTATCCTAGTAAGATTGAGCTGCAGTCACAAATAATTTGACTATTTGCATGAATTGATCCACTAGTTAGTTAATCTAAAAATAGAAGGTATTTGTCTTTAATTAACATGGCTTAAGTGGCTTGGGCACAAATTTTAGGACACTACATTATGAAATGGATTTGCGTATAAGGTTGCTAATACGTTTTATTCCTCTTTTCCAATTCTTTTATAACTGGTAGCAAATAATAAGTTTTCATGTCTTTGCTAAACTTCAATTAAAGCTTTACTATTCCCAAGAATGATAACTTGGCACTATTTTTATTGATGAACAATGCATCTTAATGATTTCAGACAATTTGCTAATACAAAGGAAATGCATTGAGCTCATAAATGACTAGATCGCCAAATTCTCTTTTAAACTTAAATGGAACGTATCAAAATCTTCATCAATTCCTTGTTGCTTTAATGATTTTCCATGTCCCTTCTTGAAATTTCAGATGTAAGGAAGAAGAAAATGGGTTCCAGCACAGCTATTATATCCATACTAGGAGTCGCAATTTCCAAAACTGGTACACAGTCTTGAAAGAGATTAAACAATATCATTTTTAATACAAACAGTTTGAGTCATTGTGTCCCGAAGCATGATAAAAAACAACGCATGACTATTCTTCTTCAGAAATAAAGATAGCATATTTCTCCTTTCTTTGTAAGTAAAACTGTAACAATAAAATGTATTAAAAAGGTCGTACCACTATAGATCCTGGTAATGCTGGGCTCTGTTGTAGCTTGAAGAATTTGCTAATGAAGTCTTGTTCAGCTAAACACAGGGGCTCAAGCTCACTCAGGACCTGCTCAAAAATCTGCATAAAAGGAACAATGTTTAATACAGATAATCAGATTATCACGTTTTACTTATGTACATACATCATATCAGAAGGAGAAGACAATTTGGCCCTTTGAACCTACTCTGCCATTTATTAAGATCATGGCTGATCTGATTGCATTCTCAAATCCATATACTTGTCTATCCTTGATAATCTTTCATTCCCTTGCTCAAAAAGAATCTATCCTTCTCCGCCTTATAAATATTCAAATACTATTTCTACTGCCTTTTCAAGAGAGTTCTGAAGACTCAACTGAGAGAAAAAAAATTAACCTCATCTGTTTTAAATAGGTGATCCCTCATCAAGTCACCTTTAACTCTTCTAAACTCCAGTGGAACCAAGCCTAATATTTCCCATCCTTCCTCATAAGACAACGCATCTATTCCAAGTATCAGTCTGGTAAGAAGGCTCTATACTGCTTTTAACATATTTGCAGCCTTTCTTAAATAACCAGACCAATATGGTGTATAATAGTACAGATATAGTCTCACCAATGTCCTTTATAACTGAGGCATAACCTCTCTATTTTTGTTTTCAAATACCCCGACAATAAATAACAACATTCTACAAGCTTTCCTATCCTCTATACTATGGGACCCTATTGCAGGTAGATAAAATTCATAAAGAAACATACAAAGAAGGTGCTCAAGACTTTTGTGTATTGTTAAGTTAGAATCTTCAGGAAATTTACCATGCCTGCTATCAAAATTCCCAAGCAGAAAACTGTCTCATCATCCAAATGTTTCCAATATCTCACAAAATGATTAAAAATGCTGGCCTTTCAGAAGTATACACAGAGCTCACGAATGTGCACATATCTGGTAAGACCAACATGTTTTCCGAACCTATATTTCCTCAAGAAATTCTTGAACTTGCAGTCCATACGGTTCAGGTACACCACAGTCTTACTTGTGACTCCAGATTTTTGATCCAGCTCCACTGAAAGAATGGTGATATAGTTTCAAGTCAAGATGGTTTGTGGCTTGGAGGAAAAATTGCACATTGTGGTGTTCCCATGCATCAGCTGCCCTTATCCTTCTAGGTGGCAGAGGTCACAGGACAAAGGAGGCTTGGTTAGTTGCCAAAGTGGATATTGGAGGTCGTACACACCACAGCCATTATGCACCAGTGGTCAAGGGAGTAAAATATTTTTAAGGTTAAAATATCCTCCAATCTTTCAAATTGTTAATTTCACTATATGTTATAACTGTGTTTCTCTCATTACAGATATTGTCTGACCTGATGAGCATCTCCACCACTTTGTTTAATTTCAGACTTCTACCATTTGCATTTTGTTTTTCGGAAAAAAAAACAAGTGTTATGTGTAATAGATTTTGTTTAAAAAAAAAAAACAAAATCTTTCCTTCAATTCATAGATTCATAGAAATCTTGCGCTCTTTATATTGCATATGAACTGAAAATCATAGTATGGTCCTTATTAACAAAGGAAAATACAATGAAGCTGGAAGTAAATCTTAAACAAGGACCAAATGAGAAGGCTAAAAAAGTAAAGCTTTTTCTTAACATAACAGGCCCCAAAACAAACTAAATAAATCTTAGCTACATTTTTATAACACCCATTTTCATCTGCCAATAATTAAAACATATGAATGCTTGCCTCTTGGTGCAAATATTTCACAAGTGTAAAGAAGTTACACAAAAGAAGGGATTTACCTTATCAAACTTTGTTCGATCAGCCACATCAAGGTCTGATGCAGACATGTTTCCCATGTCCAGCAGGGAAGATGACTGAGAGCGACGATTCCCTGATCCTTGAACAGTCAGTTTGTTTAGGCTGGATGTAGAACCAGTAAGTTTTCCAGAACTTCCATGGAGACCTGCAGTTCAATAAATTGAAATAAATGGCAAACAACTTCTATTTACATTACTGAGATTCCAAATATCCTAAATATCACTGGTGTAGTTAGGGAATAGGATCTTTAATAAAAATCAAAACATTTTAACGAGTCCTTGAGGATTATTTTATTTAATAGCTGGTAGTGTAATACTGTTCGATTTTTAAAAACTCCCCCTTGCAGTTAATCCTTTGCTTAGACAATAATCGCAGAATTCAATTTTTTGGGCAAAGCATACTTTGAACTACGAGTAAACTGGGCATCTTTACCAAGAATGATGTCCAGGAACCTTTAGGCTTCCACCATTTTACTTTCAGTGTCATCCAGCATCCCTTCATCAAAATGAGGAAAGCCCAGTTCCCTGGAATTGTTTCAGAGATAGTAGGAACTGCAGATGCTGGAGAATCTGAGATAACAGGGTGTAGAGCTGGATGAACACAGCAGGCCAAGCACCATCAGAGGAGCAGGAAAGCTGATGTTTCGGGTC
>NW_025967068.1:0-9219 GCF_021869965.1 Rhincodon typus | reverse complement strand
ACACAGCAGGTCAGGCAGCATCAGAGGAGCAGGAAAGCTGACGTTTCGGGTAGGGACCTTTCTGAAGAAGGATCCCGACCCGAAACATCGGCTTTCCTGCTCCTCTAATGCTGCCTGACCTGCTGTGTTCCTCCAGCTCCACACTGTGTTATCTCTGACTCCATTGGCAGTTCTTACTATCTCTGAGTGAGTTTGAAACATGTGAACTGGATTTCTATTGCATAAAGGGACATTGAAATCCATTTTTAATGCTGCCAAGTTGGTATAAGCAAAGAAAGGAAAGGAATAAATGGTGTCGTCATTCTGGATGGGGTTCCAGATGTTGCAAATAACATGAGCACATTTACTCTGTCATAAACCTATATAAAGCCCTGTTGAATAGGAGTAGCATAACAAACAAGGTGTACAGGAAATTTAGACTACAACTATAGAAGGTTTTGAAGCAGCCATGGATTTACATATATTATTCTTTGTGTAAAGAAGTGATTCTCTTAAGTATTAGATTAGTTTTTACATCACCTACTTCACTTCTAATAAAATTCATAGTTGACTTTCAAATAAGATAACTATCACCAAGTACAACATTCTTTCTCATGTCTGACACACAGTTTGAAGACATACAAATGTTTGTTTTATCTGAGCCACTGCTCTAAACAAGACCTATTCCAGGAAAGCCCCTTTATTCCTGCTCTTTTCAAAAAAAATTAAGATAAATGATACATACAAATATGAACCACAAAATGAAGAAAAAGAAAGCAAAGCTTTGCATTTACAGGCTAAGCATAATTAAAGTATTTTTCTTTATTCAGTTCAGAGTCAACCACATTGCTGTAGGTCTGGAGTCACATGTTGACAAGACCAGGTAAGGATGGCAATTTCCTTTCCTAAAAGGACATCAGTGAACCAGATGGGATTTTCTGACAATTGGCAATGAATTCATAGTCAGCATTAGATTCTTAATTCAGGTTTTTAAAAAAACAATGCATGACTATTCTTCTACAGTATTTTTTAAAAACTGAATTCAAATTCTACCATCTGCCTTGGTGGGATTCGAGCTCAGGTCCACAGAACATTATCTGTGTCTTTGGATTAACAGTCCAGCGATAATACCACTGGGCCATCACCTGGACAAAAGAGCAATCCTTTCATCCTAGCTTCACAATAGAATCAACATGAGTGGGGTAGCTATCTCTTTCCACTTACAGTAATGATTCTGCATGCTTGGATATTCTTGATGGAAGTGAATGTTCTTTAGCTAGGTTTGTGATTGATACAAAAATAGATGGGAAGAAAGTAACATGGATGGTACAAAACCAAGTACTGTCAGGAGTCTACTGAGAGATACAAACACATACATTAAGTGAGGAGGCAAAATTTGGAATATAGAATATAATGTGGGAAAACATGAAGTTATGTACTTTGGCACAAAGAACAGAGGAAATGAGTATTATTCATGTGGGGAGCTTGAAAGCTGCAACCCAGAGGGATTTATGGATCCTTGAAACCTAAGATTCTTAGAGGTATATGCAGAAAGAATACTTCCACTTGTAGGAGAATTTAAGACCAGAGGATATAATCTCAAAAGTAGGCGGTGACCAATTTAAGAGGCAAGTGAGGATGAATTTTCTTTTCAGGGGTTCCTGAATCTGTGGAATTTCTTACTGCAGAAGGCTGTCAAGCCTAGGTGAGTAAACATATTAAAAGGCTGAAATAGATTTTTAAATCATTAAAGGAATCAAGGGCTACGGGGATATGAAGTAAAGTGGACTCCAGGATTACAGATCAATCATGATCTAATCGAACGGTGAAGCAGACTTGATGAAGCAAAGGCCTATTACTGCTTCTATACCTTATGGTCTTAACTCAATTCTTCATGAGCAAATTTGGCAAAACATCACAAGATTCCAGGGAATCCAAGACATTGTTATTATTAGGCTTAAAAGTTGTCTGCAGCTAGTTTTATAAATAGCTCTTTGAGTGGCAAAATGCATCTTTTACAATATTGTGGTCTAGCATCAAAAATGCAAACAAATTGTAAATTACTTAGTTGCACGTCTCTGCAGGATTTAAACACATTAAACACATGGAACTGAATGTCATTTTTAAATTTAGTCATGGATGTGGATATTACTAGCTAGGCCAAGCAGATTTAGTGCCAGCCACATTGCTAGGAGTCTGGAGTCACATACACACTAGACAAGGTGTAAAATGGCACATCTCCTTCCCTAAAGGAAGTGAGTGAAGCAAATATCGCTTTAACCTCAAAATTGCTGTAAAAGCCTAAGTATGTTGAATGAATTGCCTGGCACATAAATAGGTAGTTTTCAGGTCAAGGCAAGCATGATGTCAAGGTTCCCACAAGTGGGATCTTCCCAAGTTGAAAGTGCTGGGGTCATATTCAAAGGCCAGCTGGGCATAACTTCGGGTGCTGAAAACTAGGAATTTCCCATCAGCCTATAAAGCCCAGAAATATCTGCCAAGGCTGCAATATTACAGGGCAGCATCAGTAAACCAGGAAGCCACTGCTTCCTGGTTTACTGATGCTGCCCTGTAAATGCATCAGAACAGGGTTATTGAGAAAACAGACATTATATTCCTGGGTGACCATATCAGTTGCTCATCTCATCAGATCTGTCCAGTCCGGACAGAGATCGCAACGAGAGTCAAAAGTTAATGATCTCCTGCACCCCACAACCATTAGTGGCACCATGTCCTCTCTATCTCACACTAACAGGCCTTCACTAAGCCTAACTCTGGAACTGTAAATGCATTGCAGAGTTATAACTGGGAAGCCTTAGCATCATGAGCATGATGCAAACTCAAGGTCTCAGAGCCACTTCATCCCCTCAAACTACTAACCCTTCTTGTATCACGTGCTTCATACTCATCTGCTAGGGATGCCTTATCATCTTGCATGGCTTATACATGTTCACACACTGCTCCTGCACCCATTCCTGTGGAGCTCAATCTTTCAATTGATCTTCTTGCAAGAAAGCGTGGCCCATAACTGGTCTAAGACCAGGAGTGGGTATGCTGGATATCAAACTCCTCACTGTCTTTGATCAAAAGGCATTAGAGCTGGCCAGTGAAGACCAGTACTATTCCCATGATAACGGGGAGACACCAATGGGCCAGCAGGCCAGTAAACAACATTGTACTCTGCTCTTCTGGGAGCAATGGCAGAATTTGTCATGTTTCTATAGGCTCTGGAAGGAAAGATCTGTTCCCATGTATGGGGCTCTCAAAGACATACTACAACATTTAAGCTGCTTAGGAACGGAGTTATTTTTCAATAATTAATCATTTTGACTTGACTAAGCAAAAAACAGTTGACTCATATGGTTTAGTTAAGTTGGTTAAACAGTTTTCATTTGATTGGCTCTTACAATACTCTGGTCATAACTGTAATTGACTTGGGCCTTACAATTGAAGCATCAAAAAATCTTTCAGCTGTGAAGAGATCAACAGATAACGTGTCAGATTACTGTCACTGCAGACTGCAGTCGAGGGAACAGCTCCACAATTCAAAGCCACTGTCAGACAGGAATGGCAAGGATAAGGCGAAGGCTCATTGCATACTGAAGCACTTAAATGATAATGAGGGTTAAAGGCAGATATGGAACACCCAGAGGATGAGAGACAACCGGTTTCCACTATAGGAGTTTCTCAGGCTAGCTTCCTACACCCAACTCTCTTCAGCTGCTAAATCAATGACCCCTTCTCCATCATTATGGTCAGAAGTGGGGAAGTTTGCCAACAACTGCATAATGTTCACAATCTATCAGATATCGAAACAGTTCATGTCCAAATGCAGAAAGGCCTGACCAATATCTAGGCTTCAGCTCACAGTGGCAAAATAATATTTGTACCACAAGTGTCAGGCAATGATATTTCCAACAAGGGAGAACCTAACAGTTAATGACACTACTATTGTTGAATGTCCCCCATCAAAGTCTGGGGGTTACCATTGACAAAAATCTGAACTTGGCTATGGCTATAAAAGCAGGTCTGATACTATTATTTCTGAACTGTATCATAAACAATAGTACTTTATTTTGAAAGTAAAAATATTTAAACTTCTTGTTAGTGATGTATGTAGTGTGGGGAAATACAATTCTTAATTACGTGAATGCCATCATTAATTTACTAAACTACTGTAGAGTGCAGAATAAATACAAAGAAAAGCACCCTTGTCTCTGCCTCTGGAAAGTACCTAACAGAGGGGTTAGAAAACCTAGTGGGATAAGAACTACAGCAATCGCACTCCCTTTCACAGTCATCTTGTGCACAGACCAGAGTTCTGGGCTGACATCCTGTGTGATGTGGTCAGCGTAGGTGGTCACAATGAGCGTGGGTGGTCCTCCATATTATGTGGATTTTTCAAGCCCATAAAAATTTTACTGCCTGTAGGGCTATTGACTAGTACAAAAATGGTTATAGTCTGTCAAAGCAGGTTAATGAAGATTAAAAGTACTTCCACTACTAGATACAAGTCTAAGGAAGGAGTATGAAGATATATAAATAACAATCCAGTGCTTCAAGTGGTGCAGCTAGGACTGAACAATTGCTTGCCATTCAATTAGCCAACAATACTTGCAGGCAGGACCTTAAAGTATCAGATATCCTGACTGCTAGCAACTAATTATCTGAAAAACTTTAAAATTCGGTCAAGGCTTCAATGACTTTCCAAGGGAGTGTTGCCTCATCTTATCCACTGGTGGTCAGGGCTACCATCATTCCATAATATTCAAACCATTATTTTTAAACAAAGCACTTAATCTTTTTTGAATAGATGTTACTGTCAGCAAGTAAACTCCAAATTGAGCATCACACTTCATATTTTCGTGCTATCAACTTGAGAAAATTAACATTTAGAAATATATTAATTTACTTTCAGTATGATCCAGCAGTTGTCCAATGGGGTGTCACAACCAGACACACATTCTCCTCACCTCCCTTTCCAGCATTCCACAGGGACTGGTCCACTCCTCCTCCATTCCACACAGCACTTTCTCATGCAATTGCAAAAGATGTAACACCTGCCTGTTTACCTCCTCCATCCTCACCAAGGCCCCAGACAGACTTTCCAGGTGAAGCAACCATTTACCTGCACTTCACCCAATCTACTGTGTTCGTTGTTCACAGTATGGTATCCTCTACACTGGGGAGGCAAACCACAGACTGGGCAACCGCTCTGCAGAAATGATCTACTTTCCTTTCAGCATAGACTACTCATACTCTGTTATACTCAGGTCTCATGATCATTTATTCAGTCTCTCTCTCTCTTTCTCTGTCTCTCTCAATAATCCCACTGATTACCTATACTTTCATCTCTCTCTCTGGGCTCCATCTCCACCTATTCACTCACCTCTCCCAACCTTATCTCCAGCATAAATACCAGCTTTTCCTTGCTGCCATCAGTTCCGATGAAGAGTCACTGAACTCTACACGTTAACTCTGCTTTCTTCCCACAAATGCTGCCAGAGCTGCTGAGTTTTGCCAACAATTTCTGTTTTTGTGACATTAGCAGTACTGGCTGTTCTAAAATGCCAAATACAACAAAGTGTACTGGTGATAACATTGTGAGTAAATGAGTAATTGCACCTTTGGGCAAAACCAAAGTATGGAGTATATTGGAGTATGTTAAAGTATATTAATACATGCAAGTATAAACATATAAGTACACAGGTATGCAAAGTAATGTCAACGCTGAATAGGTACAGCACAAATTCCCTGTTCATTTAGATGACAGATAAATCTCAGGAGCAACCAACAACCAAACTAACTTCGGAAGGAGACGGGAGGTTGAATTTAAAGTATGTACCACTTATAGTTAAAAGCTAATGTTTGCATCTGTACAAATAAAGGAAGTTGCAACATTAAATGTATATTTTTAAAAATAGGGAACTTTCACAGTTAAAAGAATTATATAATTTCAAGCACCACAGGGAAATTGATAATTAAACATGCAGCAGAACAAGTCGTTATCCAACATGTTAATAGATAATTGAAAGCACAATGTTGTTTTCTTTAATTCGTTAAAGACTTTAACAAAAGATATTAGTAGTTTGACAAGAGACAATACTTACTCTCCAGATCTTGTTTGACAGCACTCTCTTTTCGAGGAAGTGTAGCTGTGAGAGATTAGGTTGCAGGCATTGAAACACAAATATATGTTAGATTTTAGACATGTAGCACAAACCACACAGATGAATGATATTTGTTAGATACTAAGCACACAGGTTAGCACATGCAAGCAAGACACTACAATATTGATGTTATGTCAATTAGCTTGAAATGTTACTATACAAATATAATGTTTCTTTCCTGGTTCCCTATAGCAGGCATTATCCCGGCAACGTCAGAATGACATACATATTACTTATGCTACAATTAAAGCTATCAGAGTTTATCTGAAATTCAAAGCACAAAGTCAAAGAAAGAGATAGTTCACGACTCTTCTTTCCATTTATCTAATACATCCATATCCTTTTGAATTTTACACCACCGGTTGGAATATACATTAATTGCACTTAACTCAACATCATGTTGAACAAAATTTTGCTTTCCACATCACTTATGAAATTATAACAAACATCATTTCAATCCTGATATATGTAGAACTTCACAACCATCAGCGTTGACTGTGCTGTCTTCTCATTGGTAACCTGTGCCACTTTGATTCCTATCTATGCACAAACAGTCCTTGTTGCCAATTCCCAACTCCTCTTTTCCAGCAAGATACAAACCTTCTGAGGAGTAGCTTTACTCCACCTCTATTTTTACTAAAATACACTGTACCCCTCATTCATCTTCCTTTAGCCAAGTTTTGATAAATCCCAGGATGTTTATTTTTCTTATTTACACTCAGTTTTTATGCTTCTTGCACTTCTTGCATCCATGGATATACATCATTGATCATTTCTGTCTTGCTTTCTATAATTATGTGAATCCTTCCTCATTATTCATATCGTTATCTTTGTTTTTAAATATGTTTCTTCATTATACATAGTGTACAGCTACAATAAGTCCAGTTATCGATACTTGAGAAACTCAATTAGTATATGCTTCATGCAAGTGCATTCCTCCTGGATAGTTCAAACATCCAGGATAGTTCACATCTTGCATATCATACAGCTGTTTTAGTTTAGCATTTCCAACCATCTCAATTCAAGTGTGTAGGAAAGTGCATTGGGATTTAAATATTTATAACGATATTTTATGGACCAATGCGTCTTTAGTCATAATTACTCCCTCACTTCCAACTCTCTAGAAAATGCTTTGTTCTGCCAAAATATCATGGCACTCAACCACAGTTTTAGAAAAAAAATTTCCTAAATGGGAATGGACTGAGAACGTGCAAATTGTTACCTCTCATTAACAGCCAATTAACTCGGAGTACTTCCACTGAAATTCCAAATAATGTAAACACCCTTGAGCCTCAATTATAAGTATTAATTTCACTCAATTAAAACTGGCAAACAAGTCGGTTCCAAACTTCTTGTAAATTAGTGCAATATGTCTTGTTCTGCCAAAAACCTGCTCTACTGTTTAGAAAAATCTTAGTAGCATTTATTTATACATCATGTGAAAAGTTGCCAGATTACTGAAATCAGCTAAATGAAGTACCGAAACTTTAGAAATTTCTCATGAAAAATATCTGATGCAGAAGTTGGCACAAAATTACTTAAATCACGATCAAGGATAACACTCCGTCATTGAATTCAGTTAAAGGACAAAAATATAATTCTGTTAATGAAGCAACAGTAATCATTTAAGCAGTGTCAAAGTTATAAGACAATTACATGCAGATTCATAACCTGCATAGAATACAGAACATTTGTGATTGCTTCAAATTCAATTAAGCTATTTCCAAACAGTTTCAAAAACTGGAAGTGATTAAAAAGAAAATTCAAATTCAAAAATGCATTAACTCAACTGGCATGCAAGTCTACTACATCACATTTTCAAGTTATATATTTATTCAATTGTTCAGAAGTATTGGTATTAATGTTACATAGAAAATATGTCAGCACAGCAAATAACCCATATTAGGAAATAAGCAAATTATGGAAGGAAATTATGACTTGCATGTAACAAAGTTCCACAAAGCACTTCAAATTCAATCTGATAATATATTTTAATCACGATCACTTTATTGAATGTAATTAATCTCTAAAATCGAGAATATTAGGATGATATCTCCATTTGACAAATTTAATATCATAGCTCATTATTTGACCATACTGCTGAATTTGAAAAACAATTACTACTATGTTCACGTTGGATCAAGAAGTCATTTTTCAGCCAATCTTACACGAATCTGAAACGCTGATCAAAAACTGAAGCAAGTTAGCCCTAATATGAAGAAAAATGAAATCACACTATGTAAAGTTGAGAGGAAGAAAACGCCAATTTTACCAGGATGATACCTTTCTGCAAATATCTTTGCATTAATAATGACCAAGAGTGGGGTATGGTTTAAAAAGGATCTAAATGAGTGGGATGGACCCCAGCTAAAGAAAGACTTACCAAACTTTTTTCCTTCTTTTGATGTGCCAGTCATTTTGATCTTTGCAACCTCAAAGAATTCCTTAATTTCTCTTTCATATAATCTGGATATATAATCTACATAGTTCTGCACAGAAAAAAAGGCTACATATTCATATTTTTCATATAATCAGTAATACTGAGCATTGTGTATTATATATACGCACAATCTTGTGACTAATGAGTTCAGGGTAATGATAAACAGTTGCTAAATTTTAAGAGGCAAAAATCAAATCTGTGAAATCCAGTTTCAGCTTGGTTGTTCTACAATATATGCTATCTTTCTGCACCAATAAACCCCACAATGTCAAGAGAAATAAAGGGCAAGTTATCAAGTTTTAAAACTCCAAGTCGAAATAATGGAATTACTTAACTGAGGATCTTTGGAATTCTCTACACTGGGGGACTTTGGAAAATCAATGAGCAGATTCCAGTCAGAAATTGGTGTTTCTGGAAACTAATGACATTAAAGGGACATGGAGATATCATGGGAAAGTGGTATTGAAGAGACAACCAGTAATGATCCAGAAAGGTGGGCAGAATTGAGAAGAAAAGGCCATTCGGCTGATGTTTTTAAGTTCCTAATTCTGTTGCGAACCTGCATGGCTATTTTGGCTGTGGATGTAAATTATTCACCACTACAATAGCACAGTTCTTGTCATTTAATCA